>NW_017307233.1:32002-35790 GCF_000935625.1 Nanorana parkeri | reverse complement strand
CAATAGTAATGTCCCAATGCTTTTCAATGGGAAAATGTCTTTTTTTTTTCTATTCTGACATCGATCGTGTCAGAATAAAGAAAAAAAAGGACACAGCAGTGCTCCTCTCCTTGGCGGCCGGGAGCAGGAGACTCCCGGGGCGCAGGGAGAGTTAGCTGTTTGGAGATCAGTGTCCCTGTGTCCCTGGTTAGCGGGTAACCAGGGACGCTGATCTCTCTAAAAGTGGCCGGAGCCAGCCGTGATCTTACAGCTGGCTCCGCCCAGCTGTCAGAAGCAGGCTGTCGGCAGGCCAATGCGTTCGGCTCGGCTGAGCCGCTCGGCCATGATCGGGAGCTGTACAGCTGTACTACTGAACCGAAGGGGTCCTGGGACCGAAGCTAGCCGAAGGATTGGCCGAAGCTACGGCCAGATCCTTCGGCAGCTTCGTGAATAGACCCCATAGTCTATTTATATGCTGTGCATACCAACAAATTATGGCTAAATGCTCTATGTTCCCCTTTTACTTCTGCTTTAACAAAAGCATCAGCCCACCCAAAAGGATTTTTTTCAGGTATAAGTGGAGCATGGTGGATGAGTTACCACTTGCTTCTTATGACACTTAAAGAAGGACTCTGGGCAAAACTTGTATTAACCCTTGCAGTGGGGTTAACCCCGCACTGCAAGGGTTTACTGCTCATTTGATCCAGGAAGGAAAAGCAAAAACACATTATGCTCATCTGATCCTCTGAGTCAGCCTGCTCTTAGCCTTATCCTTACAGTCTCACACCCCCTTCACCTTCACAGTGGTCTAATGTCCCTAAGTTTCACATTCTATAAACAGTGTATAGAATATGAGGACGCCAAGGGACATACCATCATTGGAAAGTAGGAGAGAGGATGGAGGGAGAGCTGCCACAGCTGGCTGGCTTCAAGTATTGGAAGGGTATAGCTTTGTTATCTTCCTCTCTAGACCAAAATGAGCAATTAACCCTTGCAGAGGTGACTTCTGCAAAGGTTAAGAAATGTTCTTCTTTAAGAACTCCAGGGGTGTTTGCACCTACTTTTACTTTTTGTGGGTCTCTATAATATAATATAAAACAAACAAAAGTCCAAAAGTAATATTGCGGAACCCCTTATAATGCTTGTGTCAGATGTGCAGACCTGAACACTCAAACTCAGGATAGAGTTTGTTACCCTCATCCCCAAATGATATAAGAACATATATACACATGTATATCTTTGGGCTTGAAAAAGAGCTGGTTTGGGCTTGAATTGTTGTCATCCTACTAAGATGAGTTTTTTTATGCTGCTAGTGTTTGACATGAAAAAAGGGCAAAATTTTTGTATGAAATATATTTGAAGTCTTTGGTGCAGGACACCTTTTTTAGAAAAATAATTTTGGGAGCCCATGGATACCGAGGGCCAATGTCCATTACACAGGGAACTTTATCGGATTGACTGGTGTGAACTCTACAAATCCATGTGATATAAGATAACATGCATCTCTCCAATATCTGGCAGAAACTGAAATATGTGTTTTGGGAGGATTTACCCTTTAATATACTGTATATGTGTCTGTATGTGTTTGCGCCATACACAAAAGATGGATTTTTACAATTTAGTTGTATGTGACTGTGCCATTAATAATTTACTTTGGTAAAATGTATATGATAAAATGTAACTTTATTTTTCTAAATGTATAAAGTGATGTTCGGTATCCTCAGGTCCATCCAGGCCTATTGGAAGCGCTAACAACAAAGTCACAGGTGCCAAAGTTCATCCTCCAAAGGTGTGCAGACATTAGAGCTTCTCACAACTAGGCAGCACTTGAAACAGTCAGGGTATCTGAGGTCTATAATGCAGGAGACAGAAAAAACACTGTGCCTCTCCAGTGTAGAAGACTGTATTGAGTGAAAATGGTAAAACATGCAAGGCAGGTACTCACAAGCAGCCAATGTTAAAAAGCCTGTAATGTGCAGAGGTGAATCTGCACTGAATAGACATCAGATGTCAGTCACGTTGGGACCTTCGATAAAAGCCATCCTCCGTCTGCTAACATGACAGACATGGTTAACGCGTTTCCGGGGTGATACCCCCTTTGTCAGAACCTCAGGTTCTGGCGAAGGTGGTATCGCCTTGGAAACGCGTTAACCGTGCCTGAGGTCCTGGCGTAACTGACATCTGATGTCCATTCAGTGCAGATTCACCTCTACACATTACAGGCTTTTTAACATCACCTGTCTTGCATGTTTTTAACATCACCTGTCTTGCATGTTTTACAATTTTCACTGAATAAAGTCTTCTACACTAGAGAGGCACACTGTTTTTTCTGTTTCCTGCACTATTGAAAGCACTGCTATAAGAAAGAGTTTAAGTTTAAGACCCCTTCACACAGGCGCCTGCCAGTTCCGATCAGCAGGGGATCTGTGTACAGAGTCACTGTTGATCTGTGCACGGATCCCCTGCTAATTGAAGCAGTTTGGAACAGATGTCACCCTTGTGACATCCATGCCTATCCAGTCTTTTTCCTCCATCTCGTGCTGGACGAAAAACTGAACTTACCGGACCCATCTTACTTGAGCAGTTTTAATATATTTTCTTTATTATTTTCTTTATTATTTATTTAGTTCAGATGTTGTCTGTCAGATGTTATATTTCTTTGTATAAATCGAGATAATGGAAAAGATTAAATATGAATTGCTCATTTATACCATTTGCTTGCAGACAGCAAGTTTCTACCAGCAACAACACTATAACATCTTTGCCATAAAAGAGCAAAAGATATCAGATTACACAGGTAAATATTTCAGTGGAAAGACACACTTCCTCCCTCTTCCTCATAAGTCATGGGTCCATCCTAATTAGTCGATTTTCATAGGCTGGTACTGGGATAGCAGTGTTCACTGATCTCGGGTCACCACCATTATTTCCAGCACCACCAGTAACAGTTTTTTTTGTAGCTGGGATACAAGAAAACCTGTCCAACTTACTTGCATTATCCCTGGTACAGTCCTTTGGTGGCCTCTGTGGCTGCAGGCCAGAGCCATCTTGGAAAATGCGGTCAGTCTTGGTGTGATCTTCATGACAGTCAAAAGAATACAGCCATGCTCAGTGCTCTCCCCCGATCCTGTAGGGTGCAGAGATTTGCTGCAGAGTTGTATGTAGGTGACTCCAGAGCTATAACTAAACAGATGTTCAGCAGGAGCCTCAAATTCAACATCCTCTCACATCAGCTGCCAAGCCATGCCCCCACATTTTAAATATTATTTATTGGGTAGACATATTAAAATGGATTGTGTAAGTTATAGCATGTTTTAATACTGTTAATCACATATAACCTATGAAATATTATGCTTATTTTTTTCCAAAGCAAATTCCAGAATTCCATATTGTTTTCAAGTAATGCAGCAATGTGACCTACATGTTGTTAATCAGTACCTTCACAGAGATTCAATTACAGAAATAATATTTATGCATTCTATGTTGTTTGCCTATGTTTTTTAGAAGCAGGGGGAGGTATGCCTCCTAAGTACCCATTCAACAATGTGCTTTTAAATACAAACAAAAGGGAGAAAATAAATACATATCCCATGTACTGCATATGTGTGTAACACCATCATTTTTGAGAAATAGATTTCAATCCACATTAACTGGACGCCGGTGGATTCATACCTTGCTATCACACAGGGGCTTGTTATCTCCTGTGCGATAGCAATAAAGTTAGGTGGGGGGAAAAATTACATTGATTTAAAAAAAAAATTTTAAACAAAAATGTAAATAAAATTAAATTAAATAATTAAATAAAAAAA
>NW_017307233.1:0-31958 GCF_000935625.1 Nanorana parkeri | reverse complement strand
ATTACATTGATTTAAAAAAATTATTAAATAAAAATGTAAAAAAATAAAATATTAAATAATTAAATAAAAAGGTGATTAAAAAGTAAAAAATAAGAAAATAATTATAAAAAATAAACAATAATAAGATAAAAACTATAAAAAAGTAAATGATAAAAAAGTAAAAGTAAAAAGATAATAAAAATAATAATATGATGATAAAAATAAAAATCTACAAAAATTACATTGATTAAAAAATAATTAAATAAATACAAATAAAAAAAGAAATAATGGAGTAAAAAAATAAAGTAATAACAGTAAAGAAACAGTAAAAAAAAAAATATTGTGGAAACCTGGCCTTGGGGCGGCAGGGAGAGTAAAGACCTCAAAGGTTAAAGTGATTGGGGAGAAAGAGAAATAAGAGAGACAGCGTAAAAGTAAGCTAAGTAGCAAGGCTCTTTCTGTTTCAATAATGTTTATTAATGTTTTCTTGGTAAACATTTTAACAAGTTTACATTACATGCATTAGTTATGTTTGGACGGTTATTGTTGATAACAGTAATCTCTATACAAAGACATTCTATATCGTGCAGCCATGAGAGCAATTTTTATTCCTGCATATTTATTTTTGTATCTTTGCTTGGTATTGGAATTTGTATTTCTTCATGATCGTTTCTGAACATTGTGGAGATTCTGATTCATGTTAAACATTACCCTTATATTACATTCTAATATGCTAGACAGTTGTATATCTTTTCAGAAACTATGTAGAACTATGTACTATGTACTGTACCTAATAATTGATCTGTGAAAGTTTTCATTTATCCAGGTCATGGTGTGACTAGTAATAGTTGGTCACATTCAACTGGACATGTTCTGTAATGTGTAAGAAGTTTCCCTGTTGATACAAGCAGCTTCTTTAGTTGTAATGAGTCTCAGGGACCTGCTCCTGGCACTCATTAAAACTGCAAAAACTACTCCGAAAAGCAGTGAAACATCTTCAACAAAACAAGTTTAGCTGACTGTATCCAACTACTACTAGTTCTAACTGATATTTTAAATTTGAGAAACCATTGGATATATGTGTTGGCTGCTTTGACATATTTGGGGTAATTCACTAATGAAGTACATTTTTCACTTAAGTTTATGATTGGATAATTGAAGTGTGTACAGCTATACTCCTCTAAAAGTAAAAATGTACTCATTCAGTAAACAAACCCACGGGGGGGGGGGGGGATTTTCTAAATGAGTAGAAGCTCTTCATTTAGGAAACTGCATGTTTACTTCGTAAAGTGAATATTCACTGAGCTTAGTAAATATGGTGAAGTCTTGTTTACATGTATGTATAAATATGGTGAAGCCTTGTTTACATGTATATAAGGATATATCCTGGTTTTTTTTTTTATTTCCCTTGCCCATGGCTGAGTATTTGAGGGGAGCACAACTTCACCTTATTTACTAAGCTCCGTGAACATTCACTTTTCAAAGTGAATACTCTCTACTAAAATAGTAAATAAACCCAATTTTCTCACATATGTTAAACCACTCACGTTTAAATTAAAGA
Source organism: Nanorana parkeri (assembly GCF_000935625.1). Lineage (NCBI taxonomy): Eukaryota > Metazoa > Chordata > Amphibia > Anura > Dicroglossidae > Nanorana > Nanorana parkeri. Next base: position 30,418 of record NW_017307233.1, on the reverse strand, counting down.
AACCTGAAGCTCTCCCTATATGTTCTTGTCAGTGTACATAATGGATCAAATACCTGTGAAAAGGCTAAAAATGCAGTAATGGGAGAAAATGAATCTAAAAAGATACTTAAATTAAAATGAGAAAATTATGATAACTGTTCTAATTAATATTATGACTTTTCAATGCATTACTACATTTAGCTATTCATTCCTAACTCATAGCCTATCCTACTTTTAAAATGACTTTAAATTGCATGAGTGGTGGTGCATTATATCTCCTGTATGTACTAAATACATGGACACAAAAATCTAGAGTGCCACATCTAAAATATAATCTTTTTTTAAATATTATCTATATCTTATATAATCATTTTATTGAACAGTTTAAATAAGTCAAGTTATGTAATATTATCCAACTAGGCATAATTCTTGCTAGCATGGATAATATGCAGTATTTATTTTATGTAACAGAGATAAGAAGAATTCAAGTTTATCTAAAGCCAAAATGTGTTATTCAGTTTTTGGCAGATTAAGAAAACCCCTTTTTGGTTTTTATGCTGCCTGTGTCTTGTTGGGGAGATTTCCCTTCACTTTCTGTACTGGAAACACAAGAGAAAATTAAAGCAATTTTATATAAAGTTAGAAGTTCCTGCTTAGACTTCTGTTACTAGACCAGGTATCCACATTGGAAGATTTATCCTCACCTCCTGTTCTAGTGGCCACCATAATATGTTGGATGTCCCAGCATTTTCTGTCCTGGTCAGAAGAACAAATAGGACACAGGGGACACAGACAGCAATAAAATATAACAGGGGATCTAACCCTACCCTTAATTAATTAATATTTAAATTACGTATCCATAAGCTTCTAAATGTCTCAAACCTATACACCAAATATAGGCATAGATGTCTAGTGCGTAGTAACAGTGACTTTAATATTGGAACCAAAAGATGCTTCAGCATGTTTAACAACTCAGTGTTTCCATTACCGTATATGCTCGAGTATAAGCCAAGTTTTTCAGCCCATTTTTTGTGCTGAAAAATGCCCCCCTCGGCTTATTAAAATAATTTCATTTCCTGTAGGAAAACTGGAAGCCCCAATAATGGAAAATATAGCTACTAAGCTGTAACCATTTTTACTTTCACTATATATCACATTTAGCATGCCACAGAAAATGAGGTACACTATGAGCAGACCGGTCACAGTCTTAGTGGCTGTTAAGTGGGATAACAGTCTGGTGTTTCTGTAAGCCCCATTGTTCTTCTGAATCCTTTGCATGTGGTTACACAGAGGTAAGATAATGCTTCCAGCTGTGATGGATATTATAGTGAATAGGGTGCTAGCTACTAACATTTAGATCTGAAAAATGCAGTCACACTTGCTTTTATAATCTAAATGAAAATAGGAGGCATTCCTTGTAGCATTAGCAGCATCCAATGGTACCTATATTTCCCAATAAGCAGCCAATCCAAAAGCCCAGGCTATAGAACAGGAGAAAACCAGAAGCCAGGGCACCATCATAAGAAGTTTAGCCTTAATCTGGAAGAACCATGCTCTATTGAAATTGACAATCTTCTCAGAAAAATAGAAACATACATACAGGTGGAACACCCGAGACTGGATAATGCTGAAGAAGTTGTGATAACAACCAAGGAATTGACTACCCAGACTTGAATGTAGAATTCCAGAAAGAGTAAGAAACAGATCTGGTTGACTGCAGCTGATCCTTGGAGGAAAATATTAATAAGAACAATGCACATGATGATGAGATCAAGTGGGCTGTTTTCCGGTCTTTATCGAATCCATAATGTGAACAGCTAAGATAAAGATGATTCTGGTTTAGCCAGTCACAAGGAATATGACTTGGAAAACCACTGGAATTATGATGTACTGAGAAGCCATGACAAAGTTAATACATTTTGCTGGTTGTATTATTTCAAAAATGTGTAATTTTCTTTTTTTAATAGTTTCTGTTCCAACATCAAAAATGAAACATGGTCTAGTATTTTGTATGTTCTAAATAGTTAAAACAGTATACAGTACAAAAAAAGTACATTAGCTTATTTTGTTATTTGCTTTGTTATATCCAGTATCTGGAAAAAAATAAAAGTGCAATAAAGATTATGGTGCAGTGAATGCTATAGGCTCAAATTGTTGTTCTATCTAGTATACACTAATATAAGGCTATGAAAATGTGTGCAAATAGAATCTATTTATCAATGTCATGTTCTCGTTTCTACTTGACATATACAAACAATGAGGTTTCATACTATGTTTTATTTTTTTCTCATGATGCATTGCCGATTTATTTGCACAATGATCAGAATATATTGAATAATATGTATAACATGTCGCCTAACTGAGAAGCAATATACAAGCATACTTGTGTGGGAGGGGGAGCTTGTGTTGTATTTATAGACATGAGAACTGAGCGTTATGAAATGTTTAATGCAATATTTTCTTTTTTTTTGGTTAATATAATTTTTATTATTATTTCACAAATACAAATGAATACACATTTTCATAAAAGAAATATAAAACTTAGTTGTTACTATACATATAATCATATATTTATTTCACATTTCTTTTTTTATATATATATTGCCTATTCTTCTAATTATTCCTTTGTCATTCACATCCACTAATATTCCTTTTATACTAGCTATCTTCTCACCTTTATCCCATTACTTCCACTCCACTCTCACATACTTATCCTCTTCTCACTACCTCACCTAAGGGGGAATAGTCACTATGTGAATATTGTGCAAAACTTTCCTTTCTTTATTAACTTCATCACACCATGTCCTAAGACCATCTCTCCCTCTCAAACCCCTTCTTTGTGTATGATCCCTCTCTCTCCTCTTTGTGTTTGTACTTTATAGATGATTCCTATGTTAGATATCTGTGTTACTTCGTTATTATCAAGCAAGTTGTGTATTTTACCCCTCCCTCCCTCGCCCACCCTCATCAAACCATGTCCTAAGACCAACTCTCCCTCTCAAACCCCTTCTTTGTGTATAATCCCTCTCTCTCCTCTTTGTGTTTATACTTTATAGATGAATCATCAAATAAGATATCTGTGTTACTTCATTATTATCAAGCAAATTGTGTATTTTGCCCATCCCTCCCTCTCCCACTCTCCTAACAAATATCTGAGTTCTTGTTTATTCATAAATTGATTACATTGTCAAAAGAAGAAAAAAAACCTTGTGAACTCCTGCCCGTTTCCTCCTTCCCTTCGACTCTCCCTCAATAATTTGCCACTATCCCCCACTCTCCTCCCTGCAACAATTCTATCCACTCTCATCCCTTAGCTAGCCAATCAAACAGATCTAATGCTATGTCGGCAATCATAAATAAATAAGTGCATCCACTATTTATGTTCCTCAAAGGGGGGGGTGTCTATACAATATCTTCTGATTATTATATTATGGTTACATTGTGGTGCAAGATTTAGCAAGGTCTGAAAATAAGCAAAGGTCAGCATAATTTACATAGCAGATATACAAAGCATATTTGTGATTATGAAAATTGTATCTAGACAGGAGAACAAAGCTTTAGGAAATGTTACATGCAATATGTTTTGATGAATATACTGTAGAATGGATACTTTTAGGTGCAACATTCAGTAAGATTTGAAGAGAAGCAAAGCAGCAGTATGAATATGAGTAGTATAAACTGTATATGGTGCACATACCAAGATGCAGTGAGACAACTGCATATTTGGAGCCATGTTGTTGATTTACATTGAGAAGTGTCCCTCCATAAAGGTCTTGTTGTATTAGAGAACATATGTAATTGCAAACGTCTTTGAAATGTAAATATGGGTTACAAATGGCTGAAGGACAGTATGCCTATATTTGCGGTATAAAGTCAAAAAAATAAATGTCAATTATCTGTAGAAAAATGTGAATTGGAGGAAAATGTGAATATGAGTACCCAGAATGGCAACAGTGACAAGAGCCATCAGGGTAAATAGGGAGGGCATATCCCCCCAGCAGGGAAACAAAGGGCAATGACAATCTGATAGGCTCTAACCCTTCACTACTATATACAAAACTAATAAAAGCAAAAACAAGTTTAGCTACAGATACACTTTAATTAAATTTCAAGTAACAATTAATTCTTAGATGTCTCAAGCCTATATAAACAGATGCACAGACCTAGTAAGTAGTAACAGTATTTTCAACACTCAGACTTGCTTGTTTTATACACAAAACATGCTTCATCATCATTGACAGTTTCCTATTTCCACTAATTAAAATTATTGCATTTCCTGTAGGAAAAGAAGAAACCACAATAACGCAAAAAATAAACAATAGTGTGTCAGAATTTTTACTTTTAGTATATATCATACTCAGTACTCCATAGAAAATTGAGTACACTATAAGCAGAGAAGTCACAGTTATAGTGGCTTTAATGTGGGATGAGAGTTTACTGTTTCTTGGACCCTCATTGCTCTTCTTAATCTTCTGCATGTGGTTACACAGGGAAAATATAATAGCCCCTGCTGTGATGGATATAATAGTGAATGGGATGCTAGCTACTAATATGTAAATCTGAAAAATACAGTCACACCTGCTTTTGTAATTGAAATGAATATAGGATACATTTCTTGTAGCATTAACAGCAAGTAATGGGCTATCTAAATATATTTCCCAATAAGCAGGCAATCCAAAAGCCCAGGATATTGAACAGGAGAAAACCAGCAACCAGGGCACCATCATCGGAAGCTTAGCCTTGATCTTGTAGAACCATTCTCTATTGAAACTGACGATCTTCACAAAATAATAGAAACACAGGCAGGTGGCACACCAGAGACTGGATAATGCTAGAGAAGTCATGATAACAACCAAGGAATTGACTACCCAGACTTGAATGTAGAATTCCAGAAAGAGTAAGGCGCAGATCTGGTTGAATGCAATTGATCCTTGCATGAAGAGGTTAATAATAACAATGCAGTTGACAATGAGATCAACTGGGCTGAGTTTTTTGGTCTTCATCCAGTCCAGAAAGTTAACTGACACAATAAATAAGTTTCCAGTTGAGCCAGTCATGAGAAAAATGAGGTGGCAAAGCACTGGAAGTATGATGTACAGAGAAACCATGGCAAGCAAAATGAGTGAAATTCTACAATTTGTAGTTTTGTTTATCAATTTTGCATCCAATGTAAAAATGTAACCTGTTCCAGTATTTTGTATGTTCGCTTAGTGAAAAACAGTGATGTTAAAGGTGTACATTAGCTAATTTTGTGATTTCCTTGGTTAAATCCACAGTGTCTGAGAACAAGTAGAACAGCATTACTGCGGAAGAATTGTTACAGGCTCTAATTGTACTTTCTAGTATACACAAATATAAGCTATGAAAATATGTGCAAATAGCTAGAATCTATTTATCAATTGCCTGTTCTTGGTTTCTACTTGACATATTCAAATAATGAGGCTTTCATACTATTTTCTAGCAGTTTCTGGGCAGACTATTCAAAATATTTCAAGTATATGTAGACAGTAGGTTGTTAGCGCTTGGGGCAAGGCAAGTATTGCACCCCCTACCCCACATGTTATGTGTGTGTGTGGGGGGGGGTAGCTATTTTTTATATTATTTTTTATTATTAACCTCCCTGGCGGTATGATTCTTTTCATTTTCGTTATTTTTTCTGCGCAATTTTTTTTCGGATTATTTTTGTTATTTAATTTTTTATTTTTTTCGAATTTCTCGCCGGTTCCGCCCCCGTACGCTTGCAAGGGACGGAACCCGGAAGACAGATGCCGGCGCCGGCCGGAGGACACCGCACGGCTCGAGGGACAAGGTAAGTAAATACTATGGGATATTCCCAAGTGTAGCTCAGGGTATGGAGAAGTAACCCCGAGCTACACTCGGGAATACCGCCAAGGAGGTTAATATTTTCTTTCTTTTTTTTTTTACTTTACTGTCGGGGGGCTTTGGAGAAATATTAGGGATCTAATACAGACCCCTGACATTTCTCTTTTGAAATAGAAAAAGAGATTGAGGACACAGAGTCCTCAGTCTCTTTTTCTACAGCCCCAGTATTCAGTAAAGAGGCTTCCTGTTCACAAACTGAGGAGGCATATCACTCTCCCCAGTTATGAACAGGACATCCCTGTACTGAGTGCCCATGTCTATTCAGTGATTACAATGTCCCCCAGTCATGAATGAACAAGAAGTGATGTGTAGCACCTACTGTTTATAACTGGGGACATAGTAAGCCTACTATGTCCTAAGTTATTTACAAACACTGCAGTGATCACACATTTCTGATCCTCCACTCAGCATCTTTAAGCTCCGCCTGGCCCCGATCTCCATCCTGACAACCGCACTCGGCATCCTGACACCTCATGTCACTGATCTTCTCCCTGCTGTGTGTCCTGGCAGTTGGATTGCCTATGAAGGCAGGAGAAAGCAGTGGGGATCGGAGGGCACATAGACCACAGCATGTAGCCATCTCCCAGGGGGAGGAGAGAGCTGCAGGGCAGCAACAGCTTCAAACCTGAGTCCAGCCCCTCCTGCTAACCCCATGGGGCCCAGTACGGGAGGGCCAGCTGCCCACAGAGCCTCTCAAAATTAGGCTCCCAGGGTAGTCGCCCCCTGACCCCCCCATGCTTTGCCGCTGTATGTGGACCCTAATAATTAGCTTCTCTTATTTGCTCCCTTTTGGTCCTTTACATATACTAACAAAAGCATTGTTGTTATATCTGCTCTACAAGTGCAAAAAAAATACCTGTTGATCCTGCCAGAATTCCAGTGTTGCTGTGTGTCCTGTGCACTCTACAGTCTTACCTCAAACAATGTTCTCAGGAAGAATATAAGTAATGTTATAGAGATTTGGACGGGGGAGGTGTTCTGAAGTACTAATAAACTTCCTATCCTAGGCTTTATAAGTTCTAGATACAGTGCAGTGAGTAAGAGTTGTCACCCTAGGACAGTATGTGTGTTCTTGGCAAGATCTTGGGTTTACAGTGGGTGTGCTTTAATTAGCATGCTGTATAATTGAAAGGCAATATGCAAAGCATACTTGTAATTTGATTATGGAAGTTGTATTTGTAAACAAGAAAACAACGTTTTAGAATATGTTACATGTAGTATGTTGTAATGAATATTCTGTAGGATGGTTACTTTGTGGTGCAAGAATTAGCAAGGTCTGATAAGACGTAGAGGGGCAGTACCAATCTCACTAGTACCATGACTGTATATGGTTCACATAGTATGAAAGATCTATGATCCAATGAAACATCTGTTTGGAGGCAGTTGTTGATTTGCATTGGGAGGCATTTCCAAGTGTTTTGAACCTGTGTGTACTGTGGTTGACTGTAGAACAGTCCTTGAACTACATAAAGCATTCTTTTCAGAATTATGTTGTTCATTTGCTCAACATATGCTGGTGCTTGCCTGAGATTCATGTACCCACTTTAAACAGGTACATAAAACTGGAGCAATCACAGCTATTTGTGGTGCAGGTGTGCACTGAGACCAGAATGTACATATGCAACACTTAATCCTTAATGCATCTAAGTAGCACTAGGCCTCATAAAATCACAGGCTCAGTATTACTAAGCTCTCTGCTCGGCCATTGCATCTGTCACACAGGCAGGTACAGTTGCTGAAGACTTTTGTTGTGTTTGGATGAGCCAGATGGGGAATTCTAAAAGACTAGTTCCTTATCATGTCCACTTTGCTGCTGATTGACAGTATCCCAGATAGCAAGCAATTGAGCTGCAAGTTTGAAAATGACTTGCTAAACTATTGCTATATTTGCCAAGCTTCACAATTTTGTTGCACAATTACAGCAAGTCTGCATTGCAAGTCTCCAGATCAACGTGATTTGCAAAAGTGCTGTACACTTGCAGAGCTCCTGCTAAGACCTGCAAGACTCTTGCTGTAGACTTGCCAAGCAAATTTGCTACATTTTCAAAAAGTGTCAACTAGAACTTGAGCTGCAATTGTCCTGCAAGTCTACAACTTGCCAGGAATGTGTGCAGCAAGTTAGAAAGAATTACAATTTAACCCTGCCACAAGTTGGTGGCAGGTTATCCTTGCTATCTGGGATGGAATGGGTGGATTTCATAACTAGTAATAGGCTGTTATTGGTTAGGGAATCCATCCACTGTCTGCTGCCAATTACTAGCGAGGTGGAACTGATGGGAAAATAGTCTCTCAGAGTTCCCCATCAGGCTCCACCTACTGTCAACCTTATTGGATGTTAAGAGGCTGTCAGCTATGCAGCCTACAGCATCTAAGCAATCAGTGACTGATCTGTAGCCCCACTTAGCTATTGACCAGGAGAGTCCCGGTCGACAGCTGAAAGTAAACAAAGGAGTGGGGGATGCTGGCTGGCATCATCACCCAAATATGGCCATGGCTGCCAGCATCCCTGGCCCCTATGCTTATGCTCAGCTGCCCGCTGGGGAATCTCCTACCAGACAGCTTAATGGGGACAGGGACGCATAATTGGTTGCAGGGATGGCAGTGGCCCATCTTCTCACTGTAAGTGAGCCCCTATGTTTCAAATTTCTATGGAGAAGAGTAAAGAAGCAGAAGAATGAAGGAGCAGAAATTTGACAGTGTCTGCATTTGTGGTAAGAATTGCCACAGGTCACAGTTCTTATGCCAGGGCAGATATATCTTTTTTGTTTTTGGGAGCTACCTACCATATATGGCCAGCCTTGTGAATCTGACCGATCTATAGTAATTTCTGAAATGTATGTGTTAGTCTTCAAATAAACCTATTTGACTTCTCTTTTGAATTTAAACCCCGTCCCCTTCTGCCTCTATTGCCTGTCGTGTTATTTAACTGTCCAATGCTAGACTCTCTGCTACTCACTGAAGCTTCAGCAATTGAGAGTTGAATGACTGAATGAATGCTGGATAGCCTGGAGAGATGTTGAAGCCCCTTATACTGTACAGCCTGAATTTAGAATCCAAGGGGAATGGTTGAAAGACTAACACAGACATTTGCAAGTACCACAATGCCCGTGCTTCAGCACTGCTGTTATACTTTTTAGACCAGGTCAGATTTTACTTTCAAGTGTATGTCCAGCATTCTCCTAAAAGGCCCTACAGTAATAATAAAAACTATAATCATTGTATGATACTTCCACAGCTGCAAAATAAAGCGCTGAAGCCCTAACTGGGCCCATTTTGCAAATCAGCTAATATTGGTTGTTGGCAACTTGTTGATCACATCCAACTGCTTGTCTGAATCAGACAACCTGAAGAATTTCAATTGATTTTATTATTTCTTGCACATAAAAAAATAATGGTTAAATGAACATTTTATTGGAAACAATTCAAATTTCAAACAGATTCATGATTGTAATTTGAGTTAAATGTAGCAAAACAGAAAGGTGTGTGGTGTACAACATGTTTGCAAATATATTTTAGGTGTGAATGTCGTGTGAGTGGTATAATCAAGCAAGCTTTGTTTTCAATTTGATCATTTAGGAGAACACAAAATCAAATGTGCATAAAAAATAATGAACATTAGCTTACTTTTTTCTGTAAGTCTTGTCATAATTCAGATCAAATTAAACAATGCATCTTTTAACAGATCGGGAAAAGGGTTCTGTTTTCTTCATGATGCAGATAACTTATAGGTCACTTTAGCCCCTTGTTGACCGGGGTGTTAAACCCCCTTCCTGTCCAGGCCATTTTTCAGTATTCAGCGCTGCAGTACTTTGACTGACATTTATTCTGTCATGCAACTGTACTGAAATTCATTGTATAAAAGTTTTTAGGGACAGATAGAACTTTCTTTTGGTGGTATTTAATCACCACTGGGTTTTTTTAGTTTTTTCTATATAATAAAAATAGTACCGAAACTTTTGAAAAAAAACTGTTTTCCCTACGTTATGTTATAAAACATTTATTATTACCCAATTTTTTGGTAACATATTGAAGATTGGGTCACAAAGTCGCAAAAAAACGACCATGTCTAAAATTGGCCATGGGCGGCCCTTTAAAAGCTTTTATCGCTCATCAGTTTAGTGTTATCAGTGATTGATGGGCCTAGAATTATTGCTCTCACTCCGACGTTACACTTAACTTGATTGCTATCACATTGGGGGATGAAAAGTCCCCTATGTGATGGCCAAAAAATAATGACAGGTCCTCTTTATGGAGACATCAGGGGTCTTTAAGACCCCTAATGTCACCTACGGACCACCAAAGAAGCTGATGAAGCAGAGATCTGCTTCGCCAGCTTCTTTCTGGCTATAGCAGCCAAAGAAATGACAGCTAAAGGCGGAAGCTTCTGCCTTCAGAGAGAACGGAGGACAGATCAGCAGCGGGAAATGCTGATCTCTCCTCCGTTCTCTGTAAGGGCAGCTGCTCTGCCAGTCCCGGGCTTGGAAACAAAATGACGTACATTTACGTGACCCCGCTGGGAAGGATCCGCCGTCCGACTGTTTTTTTACAATGGGCGGATGGCAAGGATTCAAAGAAGTTTGCCTGCTCAGAAAGTATTACAGTATCTAGAGATAAGAATCTACAGTATATTTCAATGCAACTAGAGATGTGATTAAAGTAGATTGAACTCTAAACCCTAACTGGCTGGCATTTGATTTCCTGTTTCATAAACATTTGCCATTTTTTCCATAAAGTAATGACTTATTTTGTAAATTAGTTCTTTATTGTTTCTATATATAACAATACAGACATATAAACATGTAAACATCCTGTTAAAAGTCTCTGCCTGGTAGAAATCCAATCAAAAAAACAGAAGAGAAAGATATTCATAACTTCTTCCTAAAACAGCCACGAAAAAATTCCCTTTCTATTGGTATTAAAACCATTCTTCCCCCCTAGGGGTCTCAACTAAAAAAAAAAAAAAAAAAAAAAAAAGCAAGGAAAACGACAACCCAATAAAGTAATGATTTCACATTTTTATCATTCTTTTTTTGCATCTCCTCCAAACTTTTTCAGCCTCAACATGTTTACATGTACTCGCTTCACTGTTGGCTTCACATTATTGCTCTGGTCTGGCTTTCTCATTTTGACAATGGTGGACCATGCCTGCAAATATGTGTTACACAGTCACTTGTATTCTGAACTAGGGATGCACATTGTTAGGTGACAACACAGGAGTACAATTGGGAGACGGTCTCTATTCCATTCATAAAAGGTAATGCCTAAACAAGGACCTTCTTGGCATGATTGCCAGGTATTATTTTAATGAAAGCTGCAGATTTAAAAGGATTAAAAACATTTCTTGGAATTACGTTAACATGCTTAAGCTTACACTATATGAGATGTTAACAAATTGGTTTAGATCTGCCTAAAATGTATTGGTGAGGATTATACTAGACCATATAAAGCTATGATGGTTTGGGGTTGTAGGTGTCAAAAGATTGCTAAGTAGCCATTTGGTTGCTAATTATCTTCCTTCTGATTACATGAGTTACTGGATTGCCAGCTCACAAGTTTATACAAATTAGGATCCAGTGACTTCACTGTTACTACCAGCAACAGATCTAATACCCAACAGTTTCTTAAAAACATTTGTCAATTTCCGGTTCCCCATGATTAATATTATGGAGTTTATTGTTGGGAAGCTGGCAACCACAATGAAGCAGAAAGAAAACAATAAGCTGCCTACTTCCGAGGAGGAATCATTAAATATTAAATTCAAAGTTCCATAGAAAATTAAGTAAAGAAGTAGCAGAGATGTAACTGTTTTTGCAGCTGATAAGTGAGAATTGATTTTTCCAGTGCCAGAACCTTCACTGTTCTGCCTCATCCTTATCATATGCTTGCAGAGAGATGTGATAATTGCCCCAGCTGTAAAGAAAATAATGACGAATGCCACACCGGAAAACAGCATGTAGAACTGATAAAGACAATTGCACCTGCTCTTTAAGTTAAAAGACATTGTTAATGTCATGTTTCTTGTAAAATTAATAGGGCGAGTGGGAATATCTAAGTATAGGTCCCAGTAGGCTGGTATGCCAGCAGCACTAGACATAGCAATAGAGATTATTAACATCCATGGTACCATTCTTGGGAGCTTTGACTTGAGCTTGTGGAAGAGAGTCCCACTGAAATTTGTGATCTTCACGCAATAGTAAAAACACAGACAGGTGGAGCACCAAAGACTACAGAATGCCAGTGAAGCCATGATAACCACCGTGGAGTTGATTACGAATTTCTGAGCATAAAACAACAGAAACATGTAGTAGCAGACCTCATTAAATAAAATTGCAGCTTGGAGAAACATGTTGGAGATGCTGATACTGTTAATGATTATATCACAAGGGTTGAATTCATATGTCTTCAGCCAGTCTAGGAAATGCACTATAAGGATGAACGCGTTGCCAATTAGCCCTATTAGACATATTACACTGTGCACAGTCACTCCAACAACAGGAGTTAGCATTATAAAGGTAGGTATTACAAAAAGGTTGTTCTGACTGGCCTACTTGGAAAAGAGCAGTACCTTGTCCTGGTGGCCACGTGTTTTATGAAGTGGAGTAATAACAGTGCTTAAGTCTTAACAGCTGTTCTTTTATGGTTTTTTTGGTACAAAATCTATCCAGATGCAGGGGTTTTGCCCTTAAAAAATATATTTCCAATGATCAAAATTTAGATTGTATTTGGTAAAAGATGGCGCTTAACAAACTAAATACAGCAAATGTTTAGGTCTTTTAAAGATAGCTAAAAGAAGCCTTAACATGAATTTCAAGGTAATGCATCTTATACTTATAAAAAAAATGTAAAAACAGCAGTTTCAGAGTTCAGAGTTGCACACTTTGACTGTATCACAGATTAAAAGTTTTAAGAGATCTCAGTATGAAATGGAGTACCTCCAGTATCTGCTAGAATGCTTTTGAGAACAGCAGGCTACCTGATCATTAAGTTCAAAAAGGCTTCCGGCTACAAAGCATCAGAGTCTTAGAGCTTTAAAGATGAAAGAGAATGCCACTGCACTCACCAACCCAATAGAAATAGTATTGATTTTTGATGGTCCTTCTTGGTTACTTCTGAGTACAAAGCACAGGCACAATGGTATACTTCCCAAACCAACTGCTGCTTCATACAGGTAGCACAGTTCCACTTCAATTTAAGAGGGCACACATCTACTATTTTCTTTGAAATGGAGACTTCTTGGTTATTTTCTTGTTCAACCGTTTCCAACATAAGAAGAGAATCCTGCAATATCTTCTAATGCTTGATGACAAAGTGCAAGCAAACATTTCCACTGCAGCTATAACCTCTGCTTTGTCCTGGTCTAGTAAGAGTCAGTCTACTTTTAACTAAGCCCCTAAATCTATTTAATTTACTAGTCCGTGTAAAGGACAACAACATGGCCAACACAGAATATTTGCAAGTCAACAAATGACTTTGTTTTTAATCCTATTCTCCTTATGTTTACTAAAAACAAACAGTGTGGTTTCCTTGGGAGTTTCCTGTGTTTTGACTCACAAAAAAATAAGGTCAAAGAAAAATAAGTAGAAAACATTGAGAGCTCAGAGCCCAAAAACTGCACACAGTGTGCTGTGATTTCATTTAATTAGAGAAATTGATTATAATTGGGAACATTGCGCTGTAATGTTCCCTATTATAACCTATTTCTCTATCCCAGTGTTAAATAAAATATTGTAGTACAGAGTTCAATGCGTTGCTAAGTGCATAGTCCAGTGTGTTGCTAAGTGCAGAGTCCAGTGCGTTGCTAAGTCCAGAGTCCAGGGAGTTGCCTTTAGACAGTGTAGCCAGGATGGTGTCGGGCTCTGACAGCACTGCGGCATATAAAGTAAGTCACTGAGTCAGTGAAGGGGTGAGAGGGGGGGTGAGGGGGAGAGAGCTCAGAGCCCAAAAACTGCACACAGTGTGCTGCGATTTAATTTAATTAGAGAAATTGATTATAATTGGGAACATTGAGCTGTAATGTTCCCTATTATAACCTATTTCTCTATCCCAGTGTTAAATAAAATATTGTAGTCCAGAGTTCAATGCGTTGCTAAGTGCATAGTCCAGTGTGTTGCTAAGTGCAGAGTCCAGTGCATTGCAAAGTCCAGAGTCCAGAGCTTTGCTAAGTGCAGAGTCCAGTGCGTTGCTAAGTCCAGAGTCCAGGGAGTTGCCAAGTCCAGAGTGTTGCCAAGCCTGAAGTCCAGTACGTTGCCAAGTGCCGGGTCTAGTGTGCTGCTAAGTGCAAGGTCCAGTGCGTTGCAGAGTCCAATTCATATACTATTCTGCATTGCTGTATAATGTATGCTGGGATTTGTATTCCCCCTACAGCTGGTGCCATTCTGCATTAGAGTGTAAGCTCCTCTGTACAGAGACTGATGGGATTGGCTCACTTTGCTCTGTACAGTACTGCGGTATATGTCAGAGCTATATAAATGTATGATAATAGTGTGTGACTGTGGGGGCACCTGAGATAGTAAGTTCCTTTGGTGCAGGGACCACCGGAGGGGTTGGGGGGCCAGTGAAATCCACTTCCGGATCTTTCACCAGGGCCCTTTCCTCCATAGGTCCACCACTGATCACGAGGGCTATATGGCTTAGTCTTGGGCCCTGGACTCTGCATGCAGATGTTTTACAGGGCTAACACAGATACTTACAGGTACCAAATGGTGTCTGAATCTCAGCACTGCTGTAACTTTGAGCATTGTTGGGTCAGGTCAGGTTCACTTACATTAAAACAGACAAATCACTGTATGTATCACCAAAAATCTACCAGTAAATTGCAAGCAGAATGTAAAAAAAAAAAAAAAATATGATTAGGAGTACAAACACAAAACATGGCTACAGCATTACTGGAAATCTCAGAGCCCACAATCTCTGATTTGACAGACTCCCAACGTTCTTCTACCCTCTCTCTAATCTGATGCTTTGCTTTCGGTACTCGTCGATACCGAGTACTGATACCGGTGCTTGGGCTGACATGGAGCAGGCTTCCTGGGCAATCAGGAAGCCGGGCGGTGAGTAATGACCCGCCTCCCAGGTTCCTGATTGGCCAGGAAGCTGGCCTTATGCTTATTGGGCTGGAAATGCAGATTCCCAGCCAATCAGCATCGAGTCAGCTAATCGGCAGCTCAAAGCTGATTGGCCAAGAACCTGGCTTCCCAGCCAATTAGCAAGGAGAAGGCTGTTCGGCCGGTTCGATGCTGATTGGCCCGGAAGCTAGATTCCCGGCCAATCAGCATGCAGCCGGCTTCCCAGCCAATCAGGATGCTGGGAGGCGGGTCGTTACTCTCCGCCCAGCTTCCTGATCACACGGTAAGCTGGCTCCATGTTCCCCTACGGCACTGCCGGTCAGAGGAAATCTTCCTCTGACCGGAGGTTCTGGTATCGGGGAAGGTATCGGATAGGGTTGCACCGATAACAAGTACAGTACTTGGTACAAGTACAAATACAGATACTTTTTGAGCTCCAAGACTACACTAGAGAAAAATTCAAAAGTTAGGAGGCAGCTGTCATTTGTAAGGAGCACACAGAGCTCCTGGGATTTGTACATCTCTGATTTAATGTATGATTTTGTTTTTATAAATATAAATAAAGGGATGCAATGATACCAGTTTTGCAAGTACAAGTACTGATACTTGTCCAATTACTTACAAGTACAGTACTGATACTTGTCCTCACAGATACAAGTACTGATACATTTTTGTTTATTGTCATGTGACAGTTTTTCTTAAACAATATCGACTAATGATTTCAGAACAGTGGGGGAGCACCAGAGCCAGGTCCCAGCTGCAACCTCTGCAATCCTGGTAGTTCTCGTGAAAATGCCAAGTATTGGCATTGGTACTCGAAAAGTAACGGTACATCCCTAGCATCGGAGCATTTGGACAAGTACTAGTACTAGTATCAGCATCGGTGCATACCTAATATTTTCAGTGCAATTTGACTTTAAGAGAATATAAAGATTTTTTTTGGTTTGTACAAAATGTGGAAGGGGTAGAATAGAGGTTTTTTGTCCACATATGGAGATTGTGGGGAGATCCTTATGGGGAGATTGTCCCCATAAGGAAAGTGATGGGAAATCCAAACGGGAATGGATGGAGAAGCATGGTATGAAGACAACTGTCTAAGAGGGGGCATCCCTTTGGAGAGTGGGGGGCATCCCTTTGGAGAGTAGAAAGGTTCTTGTTGCACTACATACCGGAGATCCCATGTAATGGGAAGGGTGCTCGTAATGACTGTGAATGGCACAGCTGTATGCATAAGATAAATGTAAAGATGTCACCAGCACACCGAAGATCCTTATCTCTTTGGAGAGATCCCCTGTTACTTTTTGCTGTATCTCTAAAATAGGAAGCAAAGGTAAAAAAAAGTTTTGTTTCTACTTTAAATTACACCATTTGTGTGCCAAATTTTGTATAGGCCTTAATCTTCTTTGCATTGTATATAGATCTACTTTAAATGTACAACGTATGTAAGTTGTAGTACAAAGTTAGGAACATAGAAAAAGATTAATGGGACAACTGTACCATACCATTCTGTTTTAAAAATGCACCACAGCAGTGTTCAAATATTAAAATTAAAGTGGTACTTAACCCAGAGTTAAACCCAGAGTTAAATCTTAAAAATACATTAACTACATCAAAAAGTACCTTAACTATTGACAAAAATGTATCCTTTTTGTGCATCACTCAGCTGTAGATTAAATCATCTCTGAATTGGTGCTGATACTGTCCTTTCTTCTGGAGGGTGGCTACTTTTGTTCTACATGGTCACTGTGTGTGTTGTACAGTAGCCACCACTCCAAGCTCATTCCTGTGATGGACTATAATTTCAATACAAATTAATAAAGTAAACGTGAGATTGTAGTCCATCACACGAGCGGACTTGGATAGGTGGCTACTTTACAATACACAAGGACCTTGGGGAACAAAGTGGCCACCCTCCAGAAGAAAGGACATCTCTGACACCAACTCAAAGATGATCGGAAGGTCTACAGCTGAGTGATACACAAATAAGCTACATTTTTGTTACATAGTTACATAGTATTTGAGGTTGAATAAAGACATAAGTCCATCAAGTCCAACCTATTGTGTGTGTGTGTGTGTGTGTATAGGTCCCTGAGTGTTCTCATTCTTAAGAGTACCTGTACCCTTGTACATTACGGTCTCTCAGGAAATCGTCCAAAAGCTTCTTGAATGATTCCAGACTATTTGAGGAAATCACTGCTTGAGGCAGAACTATGGGGTTAAAGGAGAACTATGGGTTTAGGGCTTTTCCCCATAGTTCTCCTTAGGGTAACGGGAGGACACAAACTAGCGTCCTCCCGTCACCCTAAGCTCAGTATACCGCAAGCTACAACTCGCGGTATACTGAGACGCCGCAGCTGAAGCGGATCCTGACAATTATGTCTGGATCCACCCAGCTGCGTGAGTGACAGCTGGCTCTGCCTATCTAGAGGCAGAGCCAGCTGTACCCGCCCCCTCCCCTGTCCGTTCCGCCAGTCAGCACTGGAGGATCGGAGGGGGTAATGCAGCCCCTCCCCTGTCACGGCAGAGGGCCGTGACTGGATCGAGAAGTGAGTGAACGCCGTTATGTGTTCACTCACTTCCCGATCTACTGAGCCGACCTGTGACAGTCTCATTGTCACAGGTCTGCTAGAACTATGAGGTGAGTGAAAAGCACTCACCTCATAGTTCTCCTTTAATAGTTGGGGTACTTGAATGCATTTAATATTTAGCTCCTGAGTTTAGTGTCACTTTAAGTAAGTGCAACAGAAGAGGATTAGTTAGAATCCGACCTCATAGATTTGAGTGTTACGTGCACATCAACATAATGTAAATAGTGAGCAAATTCAGGCGGTGTTGTTCTTGTTGTGCTTTGAAATTATTTGTATTAGGTGACCAAATAGTGGTTCCAAATGCGTCACAACCATCTACTCATGAAAATCAAACAGCAACAACAAATGACAGCAGCACAAAGAGACCAAAACATGAGGTTTCCTGTGAGACTAGGCATAACCAACTATCCATGTTGCCCTGGGTACCGGAGAGAATTAGATATCAAGCATTGCTGGAATCTGTACTTTTGTGGGTCTGACAACAGTATCTATTGGTTGGTTATTGGCATGTTAACAAATAATGCCACCTATGAGAGATGCTATTATTGCTGTATTGAATTACATCCTCACATTTAATTTACTAATTTCTAGTGAGATTGTAGTCCATCACGGAGTGAGCTTGGAGCGGTGGCTATTTTACAACACACACAAGGAACATGGGGAACAGATGTAGCCACCCTCCAGAAGGAAGGACAGTGTCGGCATGAATTCAGAGATGAATGGAGGATGTACAGCTGAGTGATACACAAATAAGATACATTTTTGTTAATAGTTAAGGTGCTTGAATTACTTTTTAAGGTTAAACTCCTGAGTTTAGTGTCATTTAAAAATAAAAAATAAAAAATTTAAACTGACAATTTTTATCTGTGCATGTATTGCTCCTAGCACAATCATCCAACCTAATAGCGATCTATAAGGCAAAACACCATTATAAATATAATTTATGGCATTTAGGGCTTAATTTTTTCATTTTTGGGAGAGTAATTTAAATCATGGTATCCACTATATCCTAATCTGGGCACCAAGCATATCAAATAAGTTGTTTACATCATCCAACTGCAATCTACCATCAAACACTTGAGGTGGCCATACTCTATAGAATAACTTTTGCATTTTTGATATAATAATCTTTTTTGACAAAAATATTGTTTTTTGTTTATAAAAACAATACATTTACCTGGATGCTTGTGTCACACAAACAAAATGTTTGTGCTTTTGGGAGAAACCCAAAGTGCCATTCTAATACTGATTCACAGCAAGTATTACCATGATTAACATTGGGCTGTAACTGAGAAGGTAATTATGAGGAGATTTCTGCATTGGATTCCCTATGACTTCACTTGCACTAATGCTATGTCTGTAGTCCCAGAGGTGTATCTACCACAAGGCAAACAAGACATTTGCCTTGGGCGACATTTTCCAGAGGGGGTGGCAAAAAACGCAGCCCCCAAACTAAACTCATCTGCCATTACTGATATCGGCACGGAAACTGGTACCGCTGCTGATACTGGGCATTTTCACAAGAACTCATGAAAATTCCCCGATTCTAAGCACCAATACAGCCCTTTAAATTTTTAAACACAAGCAGCTGCCGTAAGATTCCAGCTTGCTGGGGACCTCACAGCACCAGCCACACATCTGAGGACCTGAGACCCTACACAGTCTCCTGAGAGCCCGCACAGCCCACCTGACACCCTGTACAGCCCACCTGACACCCTGCACACCCCACCTGAGACCCTGCCCAGCCTCCTGAGAGCCCGCACAGCCCACCTGACACCCTGCACACCCCACCTGAGACCCTGCCCAGCCTCCTGAGAGCCCGCACAGCCCACTTGAGACCCTGCACAGCCCACATAAGTCCCTGCACAGTCCACCTGACACTTTGAATATCCCATCTGATTCATTGCACAACCTCCTGATAGCCCGCACAGCCATCTGAGAGCCTGCACAGCCTTCTGAGACCCCACAAAGCCACCTGAGATGCCCCAAAGCCACCTGAAAGCCTGTAAAGCCCACCTGAGACCCTGTACTTCCCACCTGAGATGCCGCACAGCCCGCATGAGAGCCCGCACAGCCCACCTGACACCCAGCACAGCCCACCTGAGACCCTGCTCAGCCTCCTGGGAGCCTGCACAACCCACCTAAGACTCTGGGGATATCAGGCTGCCACCCTGGAGCAACACAGAGTATCTAGCTTCATATTATTCTTCATTGCCGTATAATGTATTGCTGGTATTTGTAGTCCTCTTTAGCTGGTGGTATTCTGCATTGCTAATAGAACAACCTGTCAGAAGGTGGATACTGCATGCACGCTGTATCCAGCAACTGACAGGTTATGCAAAATGTCTTAAACAGGAAGGGGTGGGTCAAATTTAGATGGGGGGGTGCCCGAGTTTGCCTAGGGCAGCGCAAAACCAAAATACACCACGGTGTAGTACTACTAAATAATGTAACTTCTGCAAGTGATGTCAAAGAGAACCCCACACAAATACCTCTTCAAATATCCCTTAAACCCACACAGTATAAATTCAGCAAATGTTGGTAAATGTGTGGTTTTCTCACACTGGCCAATAATCATGCATTTTACAGGACCTCAGTAAATATACTGTACTTCTAAGTGTTAATCTAACAGCACTATGAATGCTAGAGTCTTTTGCAGCCTTTATCAGAATATTCACAAGGATTCTTGCAAGTTGCACTTTATCATTCTATTATTTATAATAGTGTTTTGAGGGTAATTTTACAGAGACATTTGAGAGTAATTGGAAGTACGCTGTTCCCTAAAATCAGTTTAAATCTAACATGAAATCAGAACCTCAAACATTCAGGTCACGCTTTGCTCTTTTCTATTTTTCTCACATTAACTTTATTGCAACAGCAACATGGCTTGCAAACTACAAACTCTTCCACTGGGAAGGGCTCATTCATCGACACATTTCACCCCTGCATAATCATAGGGATAAAGGCAGAACCTGTTGCTAGTCACCTTTGATTCTGAAACACTATTTTATATGCTACATATGCTACACACTTTTTTGAGCAACAGTTAGGCTTTTAGTATAACTATTTTATTGTAGAAATGAATTAGTATAATTATTTTAATCTGAAATAAGTATGTACTCCTGTGTGATTAATTATGAGCATGTTTGAGATTATATTTTTGTTAATACTTGTCAATATTAGGACAACCCCAGTTCCTGGCAGTTTTTGATATTCAGATTCCCAACAAACCTTAGCTATACAGTATGTCAAGAAAGCGTTGGGCAGTGTACACTTTGAATTTGAGCTATTTGGCATATTTAGGACAATATCTCTTTTAGCCATTCTGTTAACATTTGCCAGCCAAGACCTTCTCACACCTGAATTGAAGTCCGATGGTGATAAAAAGGGATGGGAAAACTGCGCAGGAAGTTTCCATTCAGTGGGAAGAGGGTATTAGAATGTGGCTTAAAATGCAAGTTTGAAAATACATAAATCTTTTAAATAACATGCTTGGGGATGCCTTAAAGCTGCATGTTCAATGTAACTATTTAAATCTGAGCAAAAAAAAAGTACCACTAATGAATGACTGATTGGCAACAGGCAGTGGGCGGGTGCAAGAGCCAGCCTGCTATTGGCTATTGCAATTTGAAATAGCCAAATAGCTGGGGGCTATTGCTCCCAGCCACTGTCTGCTGTGTTTACATTCAGCTGCCTCAACAAGCAGCTGTCACTCCCCAGCTAAAGCTATTATAGTGGAAAGGTGACACTAGGGATCTAATAGACCCCTAATGCCACCTTTAAGAGAACCTGTCATCTCAAATGTGCTTGTGAGCCCCCCCTCCCCCCCCATGTGATAGCAATGAAGGTAAGTTAAAAAAGTTTTAAAAATAATGTTAAATCAAATTCAAAATACCAAGAAAAAAAATGTAAAGTCCCCTGCCCCTGCGAACGCACGCACACTAGAGAAAACAGAAGGCGAGTGCACCTATGTACGAAAACCATAACTGGACTACACATGTCAGGTATTGCCGTGTGCGCCAATTAAAACAGTAATTGAAAATTACTGGCTCCTAACTTTTTTAGCTGGCTCCTGGGTTCAAAGTAAATTTGTCAAGCCTTGCAGTACACATAATTAAAACAGGAAAAACTTGGGCTTGGACTTTTCTCTAACATTTATGCTAGACTCTTATGCAGGTATGCAACCTGGGTGGCCAGGAAAGGGAGGGCAACAAGCATGCGTCCCCCCGCCTCCTGAACCATACCAGGCCACATGCCTTTAGTAATGGAAAGGGGAACCTTGCAAAGCACCTTGCCCCCATATGTTGCAAATCCCCCCTCCATCCTGTCTCCCAAAAATCTAATTTAAAAAAATGTCGAAACTAAACAAAAACACAGACACCATACAAAAGTCCTTTATTTAAAAAAGTGTATTTAAATAAAATGTAACCTATGCCCCCAGTGTAAATTCAACATGAATCAGGTTATCCTGAGATGTAGATCCTCATCAATCATGATAACCAGCTGCCAAACGATGTTGCCTCACCACCACAACATCCCACCGTCATGTCAATGACATGGTCCATCATTCCTAATTCTGCCCTAATCCCCCCTGCACAAAGATGATCCACCCTGCACAGAATAATCCCACCCTGCACAAAACAATTTATCTGGATATCTATACTCTCTGGCTAAGTACACTATACTTTATTGATGCAACTAAAAGAGACACCCATGCAATCACACGATTGTAGGTGCAATGTAATTGTTATTCAGACAAAGAGCAAAGTAAAAAAATGCAGCAACTCAAATAAAGCACAAATGATATTTCACTGAACCAATATTTCTTTATTAATGACATACTTAATAAGCTGAACTAACAAAAAAACATAGCAAAATCAGAATTCTGAATATGATTTAAGGAGTATATATTGCAACAAAACAATGGGTCCGTCTGACTAAAGTATGAAAGTCAATGAAGTGTGTTCACTTCAGACATTAAAAAATGAAGGACAATTGTGCCCTTTTATATTCTCCTGAAAGTAGTTGGAAGTTTAAAGTGAACACGTGTTCAGTTCATTAAATTTCTCTTCATCTCCATTTTTTGCATCTCAGCTAGCTTCACACTTTAGTAAATCTGGTGCTGTGTGTTATCAAGAATTTTTCACTAGATCCTTATGTTTTACCAGGAGTATGGCTTACAGACTTACATGACTTATAACTTCTTAATATCTATTCTCAATATAACATGTCAGTTTATATATTATTGTACATTTTTATAATCTCGCATTTACTGATAAAAAAAAATACTACAGTAATTCTCAGGCAAACAGAGTCCATGAGCGTATAGCCTAAGGCAGCACTTGCGTTTTCAAATATTTGTTATTTACAAACTCAATACAGTTTTATCATTTATATTTAGTATTAATTTTGTAATTTATGTTGTGTTTGTGTGCAATAATGATGATTTTAGTATATTTTTATAGAACATAATGTTTTGATAAACATTTGTGCGGCAGCACCCTCTTTCTCATCTTTTCAATCTACAGGTTTGTGCTTTCAGAAAATGTATGGTTTGGGGGGATTTTACAAACTTTCAAAGCATTTAAGTAAAAAAGAGTAAAACATAGCTAAAGGAAGACAAATAGTTAATATGGCCTGACCACCTGAGATTAAAAGTGGAGAGCAGGGCCAGGCAATGAAAGGGTTACATTTCGATGTGCACAAACTATACAAATAAACACACTTAATCAGGTAACAGAAAGCGGTTGTAAGCCTTTAAACTATAGAATTCTAATGATTTATTCAGTCTGCTCTGACACTTTTACTTATGGTATATCAAGTGTCATCACGGTGGCAGCAGTTAGTTATACATAACTTTTTTAATGGCTTTCGAAGTTTCGGATTACCTATAATAAGAACCAGGGAATTCAGTGAGGGAAAACTAGAAATCATTAAAAAGCAGAAAGAGAAAAACCAAGTTCCTGCTGTTTTTGTAAGGTTAAAAACAAAGCTTAAGGCAACAGACAAGTAGATGTAGAGAGCCAAGAGTAAGATCAGCGTTGCAGCAGCAGACAGGTGAGCATCCAAATTTGTTGTACCTCCTAGGTTCCTTTTTATCATTTGCATGTGTTTACAAAGTGATATAATTATAGGTAAACACAATAAAAGGTATGTGACAAAAACAATGGCAGTAAGAACTAGATAAATATTAAAAATGCATTGACATTTGCTCGCAAAGCTGAAGTTAAAAGATTCAATAACATTTCCAGATGAAATATTGGCGTGTTTTGTATCTCTGTAGAGATCCCAATGTAATGGTACACTAGCAATTAAAGAAAATAAAACAGATCCCCCAAGAAGCCAGGGAATAATCTTGGATATTTTGGATTTTAGATTGCCTAGCAAAAACTGAAATGGAACAATTTTCACAAAGTAATAAAAACATAGGCAAACAGAGAACAGTATACTGGAGAAGAAGGTAAAAACCAAAATTGTCCCAAATGCATTAATAACGGAATCTTGAGAGTAGAACGACTGCAAGATGAGAAAACACATTTCATTGATGACTACTGCTGCTTGGAGAACAAGGTTAGATATTCCAAGGCTGCTTATAATTGTGGTGCAAGCACTAAGGTGCTGGGTCTTTCTCCAGTCCAGGGCGTTTACAACTAGTATATAAAGGTTTCCCGTGAGTCCCAAGACAAGGAATGTAACGTGTAATGTTAATCTGAAGGTAACATTCATCATCTTGACAAAAGTTTTTGGTCTTCACAGTGAAAAAGTTGAAAAAAAAATGTCTTTAATAGAAATAGCATTCCATTGCTGTAACTTTTTGAAGCTTCTGAATCAAATACAATCATGTTTAGTACATTTGACCATGGTACAGTTCAGTTGATGGTTGAATATACGTAATTCCTCAACCATGGCCTATAGTTTTTATGCAGCTTGCCTTTACTAAATACATAGTTACATAGTTAGTCAGGTTAAAAAAAGACACAAGTCCATCGAGTTCAATCCATCAAAATGATCCAAATTTTTTAAAATATATTTGCCGTTGATCCATTGATTCACGCTTTCATGCTTTATCTTGCTGCTTACAGCTAAAACTATTTTCCTTTGCTTTGATTTTGCTGCCAAATAGGTTGTATTTTTGTTTATATTACATAATATTTGCATGTTGATAGCATACTGATCATTCAGCACCAATTGTATTTGACAGATGCAAATCCCTTTTTTATGCTGCTACATGGCAACTTGTGCACATGAGTCATCAAACAAGTATGACAGGTAATATGTATATTTTGCTTAAATTTCCCAGCATTCAAATGCAAAGTTTATATTCTGGCTTAAGTTCTTTAACCATCTCAGGACCAGCAGATTACATTCCCTTCCTGTCTGTTTTCAGTTCTGTGATGATTTGACTGACGATTACTCGGTCATTGCTACATTGTCCTTAAGTTAATTTTGTATCTTTTTTAAAAGGCGATAGAGTGTAACAACTAGGCCTAACCTAGTTACAGACTTGCTTTTGTAGTTGTTGTAGTAAGGTTGGAGACATCAGAAATGTCTCGCCAATGTCAGAACAGTTGTGACACATTCTGCTACATTTGTGGCAAGTATACACTTAAAGGAGAATTATGGGGAGAGTGAAATACACTCCATAAATTTAGAGCCAGTGTGTGACACTGCGGCTGTCACACGTCGGTTCTATTAATCAAGAACTGAGCGATCATATACTGCCGATTGCTCATTATCCGATCTTCTCCCTGCAGAGAATGGTGACTGTAACTCACCACTCCCCACAGGGATTCCCCCCCTCTCATCTCCCTTCCTGCAGCGCTGACTGGAGGGATGGACAGGGGAAATGGGGCCAGCACAGCTGGCTCTTGTCCTCCCATGACCCTAAAGAGAACTATGGCCAAAAAAGGTTGGGGCATAGTTCTCTTTTAAGTGTTAAAGGCACACCATAACTGGAAAGCATATGAACTCTACTTTGGTTGTAAGATCGGTGAGCAGGACAAGGCATGGGCTCTTCACATTTGTTGTGCAAGATGTTCTGTTGATCTAAGAGCTTGGCTCAGAGGAACTCAGAGGTTAATGTCCCGATGATGTGGTAAGAACAGAATGATTGCATAACAGACTGTTACTTCTGTCCGACTAATGTCTTCAGTTTTTGTATTAAAAATAGGAAATCAATTGAATACCACAATCTGCCTTCAGCCACAAGACCAGTGCCACATGATGCCAGTATCGAAGCCATCAGATAAATGGAGCTTTGATGAAACAGATGAAGATGCTGCAAAGGCACCAACCAGGTACAGAAAGTGACAATGAACTAGATTTTGAATAGTGTATGTCTGGCAAGCCTCATCTCATAACACAGTCAGCAATAAATTAGCTGGTCAGAGACTTGGGTTTGTCAAAATCAAAAGCAGAACTACGTGGTTCTTGGGACTGCAATAATGGTATTTGTTTTTAGCAGGTATAAAACTTTGTTTTTGGAAGCCACCAAGATGATTTATTCCTTAATCCCTTGTACACTAGTCTAGTAGTTCTCCTTGGTGACCTCACAAGCATGATGGGACTTGTGTTCCTTTGGAGACCACAAGTATATTGATAAATCCCTCCTGTTTGTCTCCACATGATGTTGGAGTTAATGGATGACTATGGGAGAGTCCCGGGAGAGTGATGTTTCCTCCAGTTGGGAGAAATCTTGCTTAGTAGTTTAAAGGTCATTTTCAAGTGATTCAACCTGCCATGGTCTGTGGACTGGGGCGCTAGGGGAGATAGGCTTCAGGACTATAGAGTGGATTGAACGCACAGACTGGAGTGGTATCAGGGATGTTGGTCACAGGGAGAATAGGAACTAAGAGTCTGTGTGTTATTGGGGACGCACTAGAGGCACAGAATCTAAGAAGGGCCAGGTCTGCGACAGAGTTTCTAATGGTGAGGATGACTGGCTGCTGGACACCTTCAAGGTTGTGTCCCTCTAGCACACCCACTCAGACTCAGTGGACTAGCATGGAGCACCAGGGAAACAGATTCAGACACAGGTATGGAAGAACCCTGAAATGAAGGAGGAGGAAGATAGGAACAGTGGCACACAATAAGAGAGAGAAACAGAAACAAAGAAACAAACAAACATAGAATATACTGAAGAGGGTAACTAAGCAAGGGCACAGGAGGCAGTGCCACACGGTAAAGGCGAGTAGCTTAGAGATACACTAAGGAGCACAAAGGTATAAAGTACAGAAGTATGCAAGAGATGTGCGTTGCACATGCGTTCAAAGAGATACAGGATCACAGAAGGTATAATGCAAAGTGCGAGACAAAGAGGTAAATAAACACAGGGAGTGTGCGATAGAAGTATAGAACAAAGCTATAGGAAAGAGGGGAGCTCAGAAGTAAAGGTGTAAATGTGTAGCAAGGTGGAGGATACACTGGAAAGGTAAGTAACAGAACTAAGAGCCCTAGAGAAAGTTAGGCTGAAGAAAGAAAATAGGTAGGAGAAAGCAGACACACAATGGCAGGCACATAGTAGGGCAAAGAAGGCAAAAGAGAGACTAACAGCACACTGGTAACGCAATGGAAAGTCTTCAGCAAAATACTAAGGTACACACAGGAATCAGGCTACAGATGGAACACTGACAATGGAGCAGGGGATTAAGCCAAACAGATAAACCAGCTGGGTACAGGGAAGCCAAAGAAGCAGGTATCCTAGATGAACACAGGGAATGAAGATCACAGGGATCGCTAGAGACCAAGGGGTCTTGCACAAGGAAAGAGACTTGTTGATTGAACGAAGGGCAACAAGTAAGGTAGAGCTAAAAATGGGGAGGAGGAGTGCAGATTGGCTGCAGCCTTTTAAAACACCATAGGGCTGACAGCCCAGCACCAGGGAGCAAAGGGAAAACCCTTGAACCAGTTTCGGAGGTCCTCAACACACCGTTTGCACACTTTATGAGGCGCCCAAACTTTATCTTGATCTCCAATTTTTAGTCCAAAGTATGCAAAGTATACTTTTTTCACAAAGTCTGTAATATTCTGCTGTTGCTTCAACACTGTATATTCACCACAGACGAAACAGAAACTGTCTGGCGAATTAATACACTTTCGCGGAGCCATAACATAACGGTTGAAGAATGACGAGCTAACACGAATTGCGATAAAAAAGTGTGAACAGCCTAGAACCAAGAACCTGATGATGATTCGTGCACAAGTGTGGCATGCAGGAGAGAGCAGCTCTGTGTCTGTACACGAGACGTCACAGTGCTGGCCACGCCCCCTGCACTGACCGGAGCTGCTGCTATCTGCCCTGTGTCTCCCTCCCACTGGATTCTTCAGGAAAGATTAACCCCTTCTACCATTAGAAGAACAGACTTTAAACTTGCTTAGCTTATGTATTTATTGCTGACCATCAGATTTACAGTGCTTTTTTTTTTTTTACATAACTCGGACAAACCCTTTAAGGTTGTTTTGGCATTTTATATATTAAATACACTTATGTGAATTAATTACATTTTGTTAAAAACCCATAATATAAAAAAATACAAAATTTTTTAAAAAATGATCATTATTCAGGATTTACTGTATATAGTTTCATAATTTGCAAATTTCATTTGAGCCAGTAGGTAGAGGATTAGACTGTTTTCACAGAAAAATAGCCTTTTGTTACAATGTATTTTATATTCATAGATAGTAAACAAATACCATAATAAATTAAATGTAAAACAGTAGTTAAAAAATTATAAACTAAAAAGAAAGAAGAAAATAAAATGCAATCAAAACCATTACATTTCTCTTTCAGAAGAATGTAAATCATCAATAAAATCCATAGCATTCAATTTAATTAGTGTTTCATTTAATTACCATTACATTCTAATTGTCTTTTTTCTATCACAGAGTACAAACTTGTTTTACATCTTCATGTTGGGAATCCTCCTATGTATAACAGATTTTCACATGGACCAATTCTTTATGCTCCTTATGTTTTCAATTTTTTTAAAAATGTTTTTACTCTTCTCAAACTTTTGACAATTGTCTTGAATTCATCATGGCATTTTGGTAAACTGCTTATTATGCTGGACACAAAGAAAAGAAACTGGAGAGCACTGCCTGAAAAATGAACTGGGGAAAGGCCACAAGGGGGCAGTCTAAAACAATTACACACAAAAGTCCATGTAGAAGTAGGTCCACTGGCTGAGAGGAATAAATGTTACAGGACAAACAATAAATCAGCTATTCTCAGGTACTGATTCTGTTGAAAAAAAAGTAATGCTAAATTTATAAAAAGGAAGTGAGCAACTTTGGGAAATGTTTCCCTCCGACTGTAATGTGTTGTTTTCTTTCCCCCTTTTTCTTTTCTTTTTTGTGTGCTGTTTTCTGTTTTGTTGACTGAATTGCTATGCTTGCTGCCTCTGTACTTGTGTACGAATGAGATGCACTACTTGTACCTAATATATATGAAACAATAAAATATTTTCTAAAAAAAAAATTATAAAAAGGATAAAAACAATAAATAAATGTTCATTCTCAAAACAAATGTTGTGGAATTTTGTAGTTGCTGAAAAAATAAAAATAAAAATACATCTACAAAAACAAGGTAGTGTTAAAATAGGACACTGGCATTACTGAGGTGTTAAACTGTTTTGGGAGGGAGCATGGCTTTTAGGGAATGAACTGATAGCACCGTACTTATTTTAAAGTTGTTACTGATTTTGGTAACGGTTGATTATTTTGTCACCAGTGGTAGATGTAGACTACCGCCTATGCACAGGGTCTAAAGAGGACCTACAATCACTTTGGAAGTGGTGTGAAGAGAGGTGAGTGGAAACCATTAGGTCTGATATAGAGTTCAGGGAGGTAGCAATCATGGAGTGACTTAGCATAATATCTCATTGGTGTAGCACAATTTTAAATATTTTAATTTTCCTTATTTATAGGCTGAGATTTTGCTTAACAAGGGATTGAAGGGTCATGCTTCCCATCTGAGGAAACTCTCCTATTCTAGAATGTAATGAGCTGTGAAGCAGTCATCTTACCTCCCTAAAATACATTCAGAAACTGTTTGTTTTAAAACGTTCACTCTTATGTATACAGCCATGGATTGTGCTGTATATAGAGAGCCATGGATTGTGCTGTATATAGAGAGAGCCATGGATTGTGCTGTATATAGAGAGATCCATGGATTGTGCTGTATACAGAGAGATCCATGGATTGTGCTGTATACAGAGAGATCCATGGATTGTGCTGTATACAGAGAGATCCATGGATTGTGCTGTATACAGAGAGATCCATGGATTGTGCTGTATACAGAGAGATCCATGGATTGTGCTGTATACAGAGAGATCCATGGATTGTGCTGTATATAGAGAGATCCATGGATTGTGCTGTATAAATTCAAGCTACATTTGGAATTAATCTGCTTCCTATGAACACAATATTGGGTCCAGTTGTGGAATCACTTACAGGGCAAAAGATGAGTATGTCTTTGTAATCACAATACTAAGTTCCTTAATCATATGGTGATGTTCCTTCCCAAAACATTTTTTTTCCTTGTTGTCTAAGATTGCAATAGCCAATAGCAAACTAGCTATTGCACCCACCCTCTGCTTCTGCCAATCAGCAGAGGAGGACCTGAAGCCCTCCATCAGGTCCTCTCTGAGTGATTGACAGCAGCAGAGGGCGGGTGCAATAGCTAGTTTGCTATTGACTATTGCAATGTGAAATAGCCAATAGGAATCTAGCTATGCATTCCTATGCTTTTTTTTAAAAACAATTGCTATTGACTATTGCAATGTGAAATAGCCAATAGGAATCTAGCTATGCATTCCTATGCTTTTTTTTAAAAACAATTTATTCTGACGGCGTCTGCCGGGCATTGATCAGCTGCCTGAGACCTCAGCATCTCCAGCTCCAGTA
>NW_017307232.1:664028-676750 GCF_000935625.1 Nanorana parkeri | reverse complement strand
ACCTTGTTTAAACCTAAATAAAATATTTTGGAAAAAAAAAGAAAATGAGACAGAGAAGCCAATTGGTTGTAGTGCAAATCTGCTCCAGATTTTGTCTACACCGGTTTTAATAAATTCCCCCCAAAGTGTCCTAAAATTTGTAGCAGTAGTGAGTGAACCACTAAGCTGTGCAGCAAAAAAAACAGCAGAAATATATATATATACCTTAAGCCCCCCACTCCATAGTTCAAGCAAATCTTCCACCTGTTGCAGGTCTTCAGCAGGGATGGGGAGCTCTGTTACTCTGACTTGTTCCACCTGTGACCTCGTAGAGGAAGAGGAGGATCCATGAAGAGACATCTCCTCTGAGTGAACAGGAGAGAATGCTTCCAGGACTGAAGCAAATGGTGATCTCTGAAATGCTATCTGCTCTGAAATGACAAATTATAAAATCAAAATAAATCTATATAATGTCCAAGTGGGGAGAAAAATATGGAGTTTGAGCTTCGTAGAGCCCATGAACAACTTCACTTTTTAAGTATAGCTATTTGTGCTCAGAAAAAAACAATAGAAGAGATTGGTACAACTGAGAACCACCTATGGTAGTCAGTGATATCTTTCTTTTTTGTTGTTAACAGTTAATCCAACTTAAAAAAGGATTTACTATTAACAGCAATGCTAAAGAGCCTATCACTAACTGGACCACATTTACTTCATTAAAACATGGTATATCATAGACAATTGGTATTTTTTCAACCATAATATATTCCTTTTACATTTTTTAACCTTTTTTGCACCTCAATGCTGCTTGCAAATGTTCTAAATATGCTTGTGGTCTTCTCAAGGGGAGCATTTAATTCTCGTACGAGAATCGTACAGTGTATGGGCACCTTTACAATGCAGGAACACCACAGAGAAAACCATAGCAACCTCAGGAATGGCCCGCACAAGTACTTTCCTGGCAGAATCAGCAGGTATTCTTCAATGAACGCTGTACATTTTAACAAGATTGAAAACAATTGCTTTGTTAGATTTTAGTTCTTTGGTTTAGATCTACTTTAAAGGATCATTAGTCTTCTTACTTCTATCCTGCTGTGTCTCTGTGACCATAAGTGTGGAAAGAATAGATTCAGAGGCATTAAACCATTACCCTCTTCATTCAAGTCTAAAAAGTCTTGGAGGAAGTGATACTTAAATGCAGTTTAATTTATTATCTGGAGGAGTAAGCAAATAATGTAACTTACATTAAAGAACACGAAGTATAAGAGAATTATGGAGGCTGCCATTGGGCGCCTCTTTTAGTTTCCTGACTATCATGCTGATGCTTTGGCTTTAATGCTTCTGAATTACTAGCCTGATAAACAAGTATAGACATAAGGAATTTCTACACGTTTCTGACACTCATCATATACTTAGTCAGGTGCAGCCAGCCAACTAGCATTTTTTACAAGAAAGCCTACAGAGGCAGCTTCTATAATTCTCTCTACATTCTGACAGGACAGTATTTCCCTATTTATACATTTCAGACAAAATCAAAAATGTTGGCTGGACGTACAGTGTACGTCTCCCGTCACGAAGGGGTTAAGATGGATAGAGCGAGAGGATGCTTCCCTTTCATCCAGGGATTGGTGTGGTGCATCAGTCCACCCACCACTCTAACTTGTCGTCTCATGCGATCAGAGAACCCCTGCTCATGAAGCATGGTAGGAACTCCGAGACAAACCCGCTCTACTGAGAATATTTTTATTTTTTTTTAGCAACCAGACTCAAACCAGCCTTGTAAAATACTACAGTAACAGTGTAAAGTGTCATTTGTTTTCTGAAATAGTCATTTAAAATACAATGTAACAAATATGATGGTGGGGCATGATACCCGTTTGGCTCCTTGATGCTGAATGATGATCTGCTTCAGTTGCAGGATTGTCTCTTTCAATTTCTCTATTTGATTGCTGATGAAGATCTTGAGAGGATGAAGTTTGACTTCTTTCTGTAACAAAAATGTATACTTCTAAAGAACATGTTATTTTTAAGTGACTCACAAGTAACAGGGAGGAAATGGCCAATGTAGTCTAGAAACTAAACTTTAAAAATAATCCTGTCATTGCTGACCAAACACTGTGTGCGAATCTCAGCCAGTCCTGCACAGTGGGTGCGCAACCTCAAGCCTGGCATACAGCTTTCTGCAAATACTATGAGAATATCACGAAGGGAGACATCAGGCAGGGCTGGCAGATCAGGGTGAAAGAGGAGGAAAATCCAAAGTGTGTTGTGCTCACCCTGAACATATACCACAAGAACATCATCCTGGCACAAGGTATGGAGGCCAAATTAGAGAATTCTGAAGAGTGCTTTCTTCAAAATTAAAGATCAGGCCAAGTCTATAAGGCCCTGCAAGCTCCAGCTAGCAAGATCTGTAAAGAACAAATGCCAGCAGAAACATTCTCCAGAGACATGCCTGCATCATGTCCCAACTAATGTGCAAAAATTAACAGGACAAAAATCAGTGACAGCCAAAACCAGTCAAATAATCTTGAAACCACAACCAGACCGTCATCAAATCCCATGGACAGGCAACAAACTCCCGAAATTGTTTTAATAGAAGAATTAAATGGGAGATACCCAAAACAAAAAATGGCTGTTGGCAGGAAATAGAGTCACCAAAATTCACAGTTTTAGTCTGCGTCTAGGGGCGTTTGTTGGCCACCCGAACAAGATCCCAAAGATAGACTCTGAGCCTGAACAGACTAATCATGCATAGCCTGGAAATCAAAACAGGACAGCACAGACAGACCTACAAGGTCAAGGAAAGTAGACTGTACACCAGGGTTGTGACCAGGGGTCCTGGATGATGAGGAGAACCATCTCCTGCTACAGTGCCCCAAAGTTCTCAGCAGTGAGGGAAACTCACTTCCAGAGGCTCTCTGCTCTCATCCAGGACTTTACCTCTGTAGCAGAGATATTATTTCACACACATTTTTTGAGCTTTGAAAATCTATCCAATCAAAAAGTCCAGGTGAGGCTTAATGTGTATATAAAACCTACAAAACCCTAACAATTAACCTATTTGCTCCTTTGCGGCCTATTAAATTGAAAGTGTTTTGTAATATTGGTTGCTTTACAAGTGCAAAAAACTGCTGTTGATTCTGACAGAAATCCATTGAGCTCCCAATCTTCTGTGAATTGTGCCCATGCTGCATTTAAATCTTAAATATTGTCATCAGCCCTGCCTGGTTCTCCTCTGTGGACTTTAGAACATCTCCCAATATGTTATGGAGGTGAGCAATCGATGATGTGTTCTGCAGTCCTGTCCTAGGGTGACAACACTGCTCCTCTATAGATAGAGTGCAGTAAGTGATTATTGTAACCCAGGGCAGTAAATAAAAATTAAAAAAAAGCAAACTAATGCAGCTACCACATCAGAGGACTGAGAAGCCTCTTGGTTTTGGATACACTTTAGGGGTTGAAACATATAATGGGAGGAAGCAGATACATCCCCTTAATAAATTGTAATATAATGTCTAGCAAAAAAGGTAGACATACATAACAGGAAAATAATCAAATAAACACAGTAAAGTCATGAGATGGTAATAATAATATTTGTTACATGAAACAGAAATTAGGAGCCGAAAGAGGAATGATGAATACAACAATATAAATAACACGAACAGTGTATTATGTTTATTATGTTCTTCCATCCCCAGTTTAATAAAATGTGTTCAGAGAATGGGTAATAAAAAAAAATATTAGCTACAGGAGGTAATAAGATTAGAGCTGCAGCTAACGATTATTTTCAAAATCGATTAGTTAGCCGATAATGTATTATTGCTGGGATTTGTAGTCCTCTATACAGCGCAGTGCAGAATATCACTATAGAGTACAACAAATCCCAGCAATACATTATACAAACAGTGTATAATGTATTGCTGGGATTTGTATTCATATGTATAATATACAGCACAATGTACCATCAGCTATAGAGGAATACAAATCCCAGCAATACATTATAGAGCACCATGCGAGGGGGGGGAGTGCAGGCTTACCTGAGCAGTTTTCCAGCAACTTGCTTCTGAGATTGGGCCTGTCTATCGGCGGCTGTCATCCCCCCACACCTCCTCCTCCTTACTACATCTCCCCGCGTCCCTGTGACGACCGTGGATGTGGGCGGGCGGTGAGTGTGAGGCGGGAAGGAGGTGCGACGTGTAGAGCGTGGATGCGGGCGGGCGGGTCTGGCAGCGGTGAGCGTGATTTGGGGAGGAGGTGCGGCGCGCAGTGTGTGTGGAGCCGTGAACAGGGCCAACTGATCGGAAGCCGATTAATCGATTATTGAAAAAGTTGACAACTTTTTCAATAATCGATTATAAATCGATTATGTCGATTAGTTGTTGCAGCCCTAAATAAGATCAGCATGTATGGTGATGGCATAGTCGGAATATACAGGAAAGAACCATACACTGTATGCCCCATCTGTCAGCTCTTCCCTCTTCCTAGCATACACTAGTATAGAACGTCTTTTGATTAATATACATTATGTTCCCCTGTTTTATACAACAATATACAAATGCAAGATAGGAGATGAACAAGGTATAAAGCATCTTCCACATTCAGTCTAGAGCATGGGTAGAAAACCTCCGGCCAGGGCCGTCAGGAGGGTTTGGCCGATACTCATGTAAGGGGCCCGGGCAGCCTCTGGGACCCGCCCGGGACACTTAAATGGGTATCGGCAGACGGTGAAGGGAGAGGAGCAGCAGCGGCAGAGGCCACGTCACGCCACTTCCGGTCAGTCCAGCGGGTCGGGTGTGCAGGTCAGTGGCATGGTGTGATCACGGCCCTACAGATCAGTTCCTGGAATGTACTGGAAGCAGCAACTCCAGAGTTTACCTGCGTTGTCAGCTGCTGCTGAAACATTACGCTGCGCCCAATTTAACATTTTTCCTTTAGCGATGGAGGAGTTTTTCAAGCATATCCAAATTAAAACAAATTTGTTATCATAATATAGAACCACAATGCAGGCCAGACCTTAAAGGAGAATTATGGGGTAAGTGAAAAACACCCATCCCCATAACACAAGCCGACCTGTGACAATGGAACTGTCACAAGTTGGCTCTATTGAGCGAACACATCGCTGACTTCCCGATTATCTCCCTGCAGAGAGCAGTGATCCACTAAGGGATTCCCCCCTCTCCGATCCTCCAGCGTGGACTAGAGGAATGGACGAGGGAGGAGGCGGGCACAGCTGACTCGGCATCTAGATAGGCTGAGCCCGCTGTCAATCAGCTAGCTGGGTGGATCTAGACAGTATTGTCAGGTTCCGTCCCGGCTGCAGCGCTCTCAGTATACAGCAGGCAATAGCTCGCTATATACTGAGTTTTGGGTCACAGGAGGTGGTTAGTATATATCCTCCCGTGACCCTGAAGAGAACTATGCGTTAAAAGTTACCCCATAGTTCTCTTTTAAGTATTTTTGTGGAGCAGCTAGAATCCCAGAGCTCAGTGATAATAAGCAAATCAAAATGCTTCCTGGTAGTGTTGGGACCTGAATGACCCCTTCTGTCGCCCTTTCTATTGGCCCATCACTATGTAGGGTGGCCTTACTGGCCAAAAAGAAGGTAATGGGGTGAGGGGGATCATCAACCCATACTACCAGGACGAATAATGGGCCACTCCATAAAACATGTAAAGGATTAAGGCACACAACGCATTCGAATTTCAGAAGAATTTGGACACAATTTCAGAGTTGTGGGTGGCCCTGCAAGCATCACTCAGCTCTACAAATGTCAATTAAAAATTGTCCAAGCTGGCTTGAAAATTATTGACCCAACAGTGATTACAACCTATTCGACGCAGTCACTATTTGTCAGCACCTGCAAGCTGTATATATTGTGAATGAAGCGCTTTTCAGGCTGAATGGCAGAAACAGAGCATTGAGGCAGTAATTGCTGCAAAAGGGGCCCAAACAGAGTACTGAGTACATATGCATGCTTGTACTTTTCAGAGGTCCGATATTGTTCTATGTACAATCCTTGTTTTATTGATTGCATATAATATTCTAATTTTCTGAGATTGTGGTCTTGGGGTTTTCATGAGCTGTAAGCCATAATCATCACAATTATGACAAATCACGGCTTGAACTATCTTGCTTTGCATGTAATGAGTCTACCTCATATATTAGTTTCACAGTTTAAGTTACATTAGTGAAATAAATTAACTTTTGCACGATATTCTAATTATTCGAGTTTCACCTGTACAGATGCTCTTCGCTTAATCACTTACCTGTTTTGCGACCACTCGCACTTACGACCGACCTCGCGCGCCAGTGCGACGTGTCGCCGGGGGAAATGACGTCCTCCGATCTTCACAGCGGGTCCCGGTGAGTATTTTCATTGCCCGATGTACAGTACACTGTTCGGTACTGTACATCTGCAACGCTATACAGTACTGAACTAATGCAGTACAGTACTGTATAGAGTTCCTCACTTAACGACCAATCCGTTTAACGACCTGGTCGTAGGAACGGAACTCGGTCGTTAAGTGAGGAATACCTGTAATTATATATACATATACATACACACACACACACCACGCATATAAATAGATACTTTATATGTTATAGATTAAAAAAATCACTGGCGCAAAAGCTTAGGTTCTGAGGAAAGAGGTTTACCTCTAAAACGCGTCAACCAGAGGAAGATCAGTGTCTAGATGGCCCTTGCTTAAACACTTACTCGTCCCATATTTGCACCTCGTTCTTTTGTTTGTCCATCTTTGATCCACTTGAGACTGTTTTATTTAATGCTCGTTTTTTTACAAGTCGTTTGCATGTACATTTCCAGTTGTATTTTACTTTTATTAAATCTGTTTTACACTATGGAGGCGCTCCTTTTGCTCTGTTTTTTTAGATACTGTATACACACACATATATATACACACACACACACACACGTATGTATGTGTTAGACATGTGCACCAGCAAAAAAATTGTTTAGTTTCGTTTTGGTTCGGATTTTGCTAGATTTCGTTTTTCGGAAATTCAGGTCCGAAAGTCAATTCGTTTCGGAATTCGGACGAAATCCGTACGAAGTTTCCTTTCGTCCGTTCGTTGCAGCAAAATGACATTTAAGAGGGAAAAAAAGTTTTTTTGTTCTCACATGTCACTTTGCTGCAACGAAATTTCGTCCAAAAAAAACCGAATCGGAAATTCGGATTCATTTGCATTCGTTAGATCTGTAATTCGGGATTCGGATACATCCGAATCTCCGAAATTTCGTCCGCTAAGTCTCTCTTTTTTTAAAACAGTCCCTAGTTTAGAACAATTCTGCAGTCATCTTGTATGCACGGCATTGTTTAACTGCAATAAATCTGCAGAACTGTGTCATGTTAAAATCTGTTCCATGCAGAGATTGTATTCACTTTTCTTTCCGACTTAGAATATCAAACAAAACATGCAGCTTGACAGGGGTGCCGTTACTGTGAAATAATTGTATATAATTTTTCAGCTAAAATAAAGAAAAAAACAAGCAGCTATAAATGTTCTGAATGGAAAATGATCATCAGTGCACACATCATACAGTGGCGGCGGGATATGTGTTATACCTGCAGCCTGCTCTTGCTCAGATTCCCTGGGACTTGAAAACCTGTCACTTGTGGTTTGCTCAGCAGTCGTTTGATGCTCCCTGAGGAAATGAGACCCAAACTTTGGAGTTACCACAGCGTAACGAAGAAGCTGGTCATATTCATCCTGTCATAAAAGAGTCAGAACAATAGGAGCTGCTTAATCATGTAGTAAAATAAAGAGATGAATGCCATTTCTAGGACATGAGAGACTGCAGGAGAGTAGACTTGCTATTCTTCTAAGAACATGTTCAGACTGAGCATATGCAGTATAAAGTCTACGTTATGCACTTGTATCTATACAGAAAGGAAGCTTAGAATAAAAAAAACACACACAAAAACAGTTGAATTTCCACCAAATATACATTTACTCCAGACAGATAAAAAAAAAACAAAAGCAATAAACGTTATAATAAAATGATTACATTTATTTTTATATGCAACATCTGAATTAAGTTTGGTATCATCCTCTTGTAAGCCCCTGTACAGCAAAACTCAGCAAGATGAGAGATTTGCCTGGATATGGGCTTGAAGCAGCTGATTGGCAATGGTAAGCCATACGACTGCTTTACAAATGAATCCCAAGTCCACCACACCTACAGTATGACTGCACAGAGGTCTCAAGCTCTGCGCTGTGCGTCACTCTGACCTCTGTACTGTGCGTTACATTACTGACCTCTGTACTGTGCGTCACACCGCTGACCTGGCGGAGTTAAGGCCGGGGCAGGGTAGGGGTTAGGTGGGGCAACTGGTGGCAAATAACTTTTAAGACCTGGCTAGTAGCTCAGGACTTGACATTTTGAGCCCTGCCTTATTATATAGATATTAGATTTTATTTTTCAACACTGTAAAATGGCATGTTACCTGGAAATCTGAGGATACTGAACTGCCGTGGTCTGAATCATTTGGTAAAACAGGACTTCTTGTGCTCTCGCCATCTGAAGACATCTACACAAAAAACAAAAATGTATTGGACCTGAGAAAGTTTCTTAAAAACAAAAGAAAACCTAATAGTAATAAATATACTGTATATTTCAACAACTGGAAAAATCTTCTGACCATTAGGAGTAAAGATTTGTTTGCTTTTGTCTTGTCCAAGGCCTTTCTAATTCATGTATACTGCAGTGTCAGCTGATTCCCCATTAGGGGAAGTAACGATTATTTTCAAAACCATTAATTGGCCGAATATTTTTTTTCGATTAATCGTATTAAAAAAAAATGTAATAAAACACAATCCTTAATTTAAAATAAAATACACAAATGGAGGAGTGTTTCAAACAAACAGTTTACTTCAGAAAAAAAAGCATGCACAATTTTTTGCAATCACACTGCACTGGAATGCATGGCATTGCGGTACCGTGCGTTCCAGTGCGGGCGATCACACTGTGGGTGGGAGGAGCGTTTGGGGTGCCATTGAAATGAATGGCACTGCAACGCACCTCCTGCAGCAGAATTTGTCAGACTGAAACCGAAAATGACTTTTTTCCCTCCTTTTATCTTTTTTTTTTTTATAATTGTATTGTGAGCACATGGCGCTTGAATAGCTTGAGCCAGAGAATGACAGCTGCCAGTGGCAAGATGCCACAGACAGCAGCTGAATGTAAATACAGCAGGTAGTGGTCAGATGCAATAGTCAGCCTGTTATTGGCCATTTCAAATTGCAATAACAGGCTGGCTACTGCACCCGCCCACTGCTTGCTGTGCCTTCCTCCCAGTAGAGAGCTAGGGGCTCCAACCAACTAATCGATAATGAGAATAGTTGTTAACTATTCTCATTACCGATTAATTGATTAGTTGGTTGCAGCCCTATTCCCCATACTCCATCACAGCTGTTTTACTGCAGCCGACTCCTTTGGCATATTTGGGGGGGAATAAAATCACCATGATGAAGAAGCTTTGCTAACAGATGACGAATATATTTTAGGGTAAATGTCTGGGGTTGTGATAATAACAAACATAAAAATAGGAAAAATTACTAAAATTTGTTTTCCCCTTTCCTCCTAGATAAACCCAATTCCAGAGAGATATAGTACTTGTTAAGATTTGGGGAGGCAAGGGTGAACACCGTTGGGTTTTTATTGCTGGCTTTGTTCCTACTGGGGAGATTTACCCTCACTTCCTGTCCAGGTGACAAGTATCAGACACAGCAGGAAGTGATAGTTACATAGTTAGTCAGGTTGAAAAAAGACACAAGTCCATCGAATCCAACCTATAGAGAAAAAAAAAAAAGAAGAAAAAACTGAACTGAACTGGGGTATTTGATCCCCAAGCAACCAACAATAATTCTGGCTCCCACAGACTGGCTATGTGGTACACAGATTAGTTCTGTCAAAGACACCTGTCCACAGAATCTCTTTCTTCCATTCAAACCTCACCACCATGGGCAAGACCAAAGAGCTGTCAAAGGACGTTAGGGACAAGATTGTAGACCTGCACAAGGCTGGAATGGGCTACAAGACTTATCAGCAAGAAACAACTGTTGGAGCAATTATTCGCAAATGGAAGGAATACAAAATAACCAGCAATCGCCCTTGATCTGGAGCGCCATGCAAGATTTCCCCTCATGGGGTAAGGATGATCATGAGAAAAGTAAGGGATCAGCCCAGAACTACATGGGAGGAGCTTGTGTAGGATCTCAAGGCAGTTGGGACCACAGCCACCAAACAAACCATTGGTAACACAATACACTGCCATTGATTGAGATTCTGCAGCACCCGATAGGTCCCCCTCCTCAAGAAGGCTTCTGTACAGGCCCATCTGAAGTTTGACAATGAACATCTAAATGATTCAGAGAAGGATTGGGAGAAAGTGGTGCGGTCAGATGAGACCAAAATTAAGCTCTTTGCCATTAACTCGATTCGCCGTGTTTGGAGGAAGAAAAATGCTGACTATGTCCCTAAGAACACCATCCCTACAGTCAAACATGGAGGTGGAAACATTATGCTTTGGGGCTGTTTCTCTGCTAAAGGTACAGGCTGACTTTGCCGTATTGAGGGGCCAATGGACGGGGCCATGTATTGTAAAATCTTATACGAGAAGCTCCTTCCCTCAGCCAGAATACTGAAGATGGGCCGTGGATGGGTATTTCAGCATGACAATGACCCAAAACATACCGCCAGGGCAACAAAGCAGTGGCTCAGGAAGAAGCACATTAAGATCATGGAGTGGCCTAGCCAGTCTCCAGACCTTAATGTTAAAGAAAATGTATGGAGGGAGCTGAAATTTCGAGTTGCCAAGCGACAGCCAAGAAACCTTAAGGATTTAGAGAAGATCTGTAAAGAAGAGTTGACCAAAATCCCTCCTGAGATGAGTGCAAACCTGGTAACCAACTAAAGGAAACATCGTACCTCTGTGCTTGCCAACAAGGGTTTCTCCACCAACTACTAAGTCATGTTTTGCTTGGGGATCAAATACTTATTTTACTCACTGAACTGCAACTCAATTTATAACATTTGTATCGTGTGGTTTTTCTGGATTTTTGGTTGATATTCTGTCTCTATAATTTAAAAACACACCTATGATAAAAATTATAAACCTTTCATTTCTTTGTAAGTGGGCAAACCTACAAAAGGGGATCAAATCATTATTTGCCACACTGTATGTACCCATTTAGTTGTCCACAATTTGTGTGGGGGAGGAGATTCCATCTCGTGATGCTGTCCTGGAAGACGTTATGGGAAAACATGGTACCATATCTCAAAATGTGTCCCAACCCCCAATCTGATGCATTAATTTAACATGACCCTGAGTAATCATAACAGCATAGAAATCATCTGCACATTTATATCTCGGGGAGTCAGAGACAGTCAGTGTCATGCGCCTTATTAACAAAGCAGATACACCTGGTTCAGGTCTAGCTGCACCATCTGTGCCAGTTTCTATTTCACAGTGAAAGAGAAATTGCTGTGGGTTCCATGCCGAATTAACAAAGATTGCGGCCATTGTAGAATATAGAAAACTGCTGCAGATACCCAGCAGACTGGACCTGGAGTACAGAATGGGAACTATCTGCCGGTAACCTAGTTTACAGCTCACATACCTCTCTACCTGTGCAGTGAACATACTACACTGGCAGAACCTGCACATGGGCAGAGAAGGCTCCTTTCCTTGCCTATATGCCTAGATGTTAACCCCAGCAATTATCAGGGTTAACAGCCTTCCTCCTTTATCTCGCTCTCAGCTGAGTGTGGGGCGGGGATGTTCAGAGGTAGCCAGAGCAAACAGCTCCAACTCTCTATGTTGTTTCTGCACACACAGGGCATAGAAAACAAAGCAGATCGCTCCTAATTAATAAAGAGGCTTGCACCACATTTGTTAGTTAGAAGCAGGATCTGCCCCGTTTTCTCAGTTTAGAAGATTTGTTTAGGCCTTAATCTTTTCTTTTAATTTAATTCACCCACAAAAGTGGAAAAAGAGGAAGTCCCAGACAGGGACTCTCTGTTCATGTTGTCCAGATGAAAAAATCTACCAGCGCTTGAACTATTTCAGGAGCGCAACCAGTCCTTTGGATTTGTATAGTCTGTGGGGCACAGGACAAGCCCCCATTGACGTTTATCACCTGATCTTCCATGAGTGTGACCTGATTCAAGGCTTGGGAGCAGTGGATCCTATGCTTTTCCCACAAACGTGTGATGCCCGTAAGAACACTTTACCGATCTGTATAGATTCACCTTGTATGGGGATTGATGTATAAAGTTGGAACAGTACATACTTTTATGTATATGTCCCTAAGCAGTATATCAACTTAAAGGGTTAGTTCACCTTTTCACAAAAAAAAATGAAAAAGGTAAACTACCTCACAACACCCCACTGCACTTAGCTGCTTAGATGACAACATGCCACCACTCATACCAGCCAGTGCAACAGGCAGTACACTTCCAAACTTTACTACACAGCCTCAGTGGCTATGTAGCATTATAATGCTGGCAATGGTCAGCATGGCCACGTGACCAGGCCGTCCCAGAAGAAGGGAGAGATTCTTCTTGGTCAGCGCAGTCGTATGCCTGTGCTGACCAATCACCGCTCAACATTGGCATCATTATAATGCTGGATAGCCTATGGGGTTGTGGGGTGAAGTTTAGAAGTGTGCGGCTCATTACACTGCCTGCCGTGGGAAGTGCGAGGTTGGCATCTAAG
>NW_017307232.1:658796-663998 GCF_000935625.1 Nanorana parkeri | reverse complement strand
GGGGGGGGGGGGAGGGGGATTGTTGTGAGTTAGTTCACCTTTCTCATTTTTATGAAAAGATGAACTAACCCTTTAATAGAAGGCAATCATCTCCAAAAGACAGAGTAATCCACATTCAAAAAGGCATATAAACCACTTGTGCATGCACGTCACTGTGCAGTTGTTGCTAGAAACAATATCACAGGGTGTCAATGTGGTCTTGGGACCATCCAGAGTCTTCATAGTGTACTTCGTATGATGAAAACTCCAGATTAAATGCGACCGGGGGGCTGACAATGACATTGGGCCAACACCTGAGTTTCACCGCACCCTCCATGCTGCATCAGGGGGCTAGATCAGGGG
The DNA here is from genome assembly GCF_000935625.1 of Nanorana parkeri. NCBI lineage: Eukaryota > Metazoa > Chordata > Amphibia > Anura > Dicroglossidae > Nanorana > Nanorana parkeri. The sequence continues at coordinate 663,656 of NW_017307232.1, read as the reverse complement.
ATGGGACTTGTTATCATGGTTTGTAACAATTGCAGATCTCTACATGGGTACAGACATCAATACATGTAGTACTGAAAACAGATCCTGTGATGATTTCTGAACCCCTATATGATGAGGACAATGGCATTCTACACCTTTATTACATAGGACAGCTTCAAGACAAAAAGTGTCCCTTCAACTACAGCAACAGATGTCAATCTGGCATCCTCTTTAATTACAATGAGCAAGCAAGGGAGCAGCGAGGCTTCCTATATATGAAAGCCAGCCATGCTCTAGAGGAGGGAGCACCGATGCCAAAACAGCACGGCTCTCTCTATGTGACAACCACAGCTCTTAATACACTCACCTTCAAAGTTGGCGGCGTCAGCAGCTGGTGACAGAATGCAACGGCCGGAAATCCAAACCCGGAAGTGTGTGTGTGGCCATAGTAACAGAACGCGGCACAGCCGCAGACGCCAACTGTAACTGTCAAACACACTCCACCAATAACAGCGCGATTTCGAGCAATGCTGGGCGCGGCCATATGATGCAGAAGGTTGGCGATTGGCTGGGGGCGGGCTCACTGAGTGATAGGAGTAGGGTGGGAGGGGCTTAGTATCGGCGTTCTGTCGCTATGTGCGCAAGCGCAGATGGTGAGGTCTGCAATTTCTACTGGGTCGGCATTCTCGACAGAACATCGGCAATATAAGGTGACATGCGGAGCATGTTCATCATTACTGGGACACCACCATTGGCTGCATGCCAACCATGTGTCCCAGTGGATTCTAATGTCTGGTGCAGAGAATCTTTTGCTTGTTAAAGGCACCTTTGAATCACCAGGAATAAAATTGCCTATGCAGTCAGGGGGGCTGCAGTATGTACTATGTTATATTGTAATGTCTTCCCTATATTGTAAGGCGCTGCACCAACTGTTGTCGCTATATAAATTCTATATAATAATAATGTACTAAAACGAATTCATGTTAAAGCCATACCCAGGGCCGGATTTACTCTCCCTGCTGCCCCAAGGCCAGGTTCCGCGATACACCTTTAACCTTTACACCTTTAACCCTGTCGCTCACTGCAGTGAGGAGACGGACTCGGTGGTGGAGCCAAGAGGACGCATCCAGAGGAGATTATTATGCCTCTCCTCGGCCTATCATCCACAGACGAATGGCCAGACGGAGCGGACCAATCAGACGCTTGAGCAGTACCTCCGTTGCTTTTCATCATTTTCTCAGGATGATTGGGTTGCCCTTCTTCCAATGGCTGAGTTTTCTTATAACAACTCTACTCATTCTGCCACCCGGCAGTCCCCTTTTTTCGCAAACTATGAATATCACCCTGTTTTTTTGCCGTTGCACCTTCCAGACTGCACCTGTGCCTACTATCCAGAGGTGTTTGGACTGGAGCAGCAAGAGAGGCCGCCCTCGTCATCTCAGGCTCCATCTAAGGTACGTGACACTAACTTTATTGCTATCACACAGATGAAAACAATGCCCTGTGTGATAGCAATTGGAGGTGACAGGTTCTCTTTTTGACCCTGTCACCTCCAATACAGGAGTTCTAGCACAGCACTGTGCTAGAGCTCCTGTGACAGGTGAGGGAGAAAGAGCACAGCTCTCCACTCTCACTGTCTACACCGAGCGGCAGGGTTACCTTTAACCCTGCTGCTCACTGCAGTGAGGAGACGGACTCGGCGGCGGAGCCCGGAGGACGGAACCCGAGGAGAGAGGTAAGTGCAGGGGGGAGGGGAGGAGGCTGCAGACTGTTTACATGTGATCTCGGCGACATCGAACAAATGGAACAATCGGCTGCCTCACTCTACATTTAGTCCTGCTTGTGCAAAGCAGGACTAAATGTAGAGGGGGCAACTTACCGCCCGGCGCCTGCAACTTTCTCACAAGGACACCGCTGCCGCCCCTCTGCGCCCTGCCGCCCCGAGGCCGGGCCTCAGTGGCCTAGTGGGGAATCCGGGCCTGGCCATACCCCTAGGCCAGTGGCAGGCAACCTCAGCACTCCAGCTATTGTGGAACTACAAGTTCCATGAGGCATTGCATGACTCTCACAGCAACAGACATGACTCCCAGAGGCAGATGCATGATGGGATGTATAGTTTCACCACAGCTGTTGTGGTGTTGTCTACCCCTGCTGTAGGCCATTTGCCCTTCTCCAGAAGCCTGGCTAAAAACTCTCACGGTTTGACATGTCCTGTTCTGTTCCTAGCATTATGGATATCCCCACCGCACACCTAAGCGGTATACCCCACTCTCCTGTGCTTTAGTAATGTGCTGATGGTGCTGCATATAATATGTGAAAGTACGTCACCAGCACGCTAATAATTCTTCATTCCAGAGTAATACCTGCACTGCCGTTCGTTTCAGAACGTACAAGAAGCAACATTTGGAACCTTGTGGGGTCCCTTAATCAGGCAAATTGTCACATATAAGTGACCACAAAGCTTTAGACCAATGTGAACATACAGAACACCTATCAAATGCTAGACAACTTCCCATCTCGCCTCATTATAACATCATTTTCCCATCATTATATTCAGATTGCATCAAATATCTAAGCCAAATATGTGAGCGACTCAGCAAAGTTAATAGTGTCTTTAACATATATAGCCGATGGCCATAGTGTGTGCTCGGCACTTTATCCAGCCCCAATTCATGTCCTGGCTTGCAAATAACCTCTGTCTCCATGGATTGGTGTTCTCTAAGATCACATTGGTATGAATGTTTGTAGTTTATTTACACTTATTTGTCACTTCTGTGTCATATCTGAATATAGGGCGAGGGATCCCTTACAGACTGAAGCTCTCACCAGCTCCTCTTTGACACTCCTCAGTAAACAGATTCTTCCTCCAGCCCAGCTTCCATCAGGTTTCCTCTCAGTAACAGTTTAGGCCTCTTAAGGTGCCCATACACCTTACGACCATCGCAAGACTTTTGTCTTGCGATGGTCGTATGCTTATTGAAAGCTCGTACGATCTGCCCACCTTGGACACCGGCCCGCTCGTACGATCTGCGCACACCGGCCCGCTCCACAGCTATCGAACGAGCAGGCTAGAAACCCGCCGACAATCATACGATTCTCGGCGGGTTTTCGAGCATGCTGGTTCGACAAAAGACGTGCGACCGTACAGTAGAAACGGTCGCACGCCTTACATACACTGTACGATTCTCGTACGATCGCGGGATTTCCCGCGATTCTCGTGCGAGAATCGTACAGTGTATGGGCACCTTTAGTCCCTTGCATCTGCCACATGCTGAGGCCTCGGCCAGGCATCTTGCAACACACAGACCTCCTCCCAGGAAGAAGGACAGGAGAGTCCTGTGCCATCGCTGGCTGGCTGCTGCAGGGGCTGCGGCATTAGCGGAGCCTCTACTTATGCATGTCACATCACTCCGGGCAGGCTCTCTCCTTTCTCTCCCTATGCAGGGACTGCGGCCTGGACGGCAGGAATAAGCAAGTGGCGGAATGCCAGGGTCCCCTTAGTTCCGTCAGTACTAGAGGGAAGCCGCGGTCCTTCGGGCAGTGCCCAAATACTCAGTTCGCCCCTGGGAAGGAGCAGCAATTTCTCTGGATCCGCCACTGTTAGATGAGGTGAAGCTGTAGAGGCAAGTTCGGCAGCCATGAGTGTGAGGCTTTAGGCGAGCGCCTAACTCGCCTAATTAAAGAGCCGCCTCTGTCTGATACTATTACCAGGGACGCTCCCCAACAGCAGGCAGAAGCAAACAATACAACTGAGCTTAGTAAAAACCTAACAAAAGCAGGACTATCAAGTTATGCTCAGGCTGGCTACAGATTAGTAGAACCACTACATTTAGACTAGGGACTCTACTGCTTAGGATCAGGGTCCCTATATTACATTTCCCATACAAGTCCCATAATCCACCAATACATATCTACAGTATGTCATAGTCATGGGCTAATGGAAATGCGTGGGTAGTAGACAAGCTGCAATTCTACCCAAAGTTAGTCAAGCGTTCACCTATTGAGAATGGCCCAGCTTTTTACTATTCGCTTGTTTCTTAATTGTTTAACCCTCTAAGCGTACATCCCTAAGGCCCTATTCAGAAGGGCGCTTTTTCCACCCTCTATCATATATAGGTGGATACAACACCTTTTTAGATTTTCATTTACTTGGATCTCTCTTATTTTTAGAGATACTCCATTTTTAATTGTATCTATATCTTTGTGGTTTGTGTTGTAATTTTATCATATATTGACATTTAAATAAGATATATTTTTAAAATAAGGAATTTTTAACTAACACATAATATGTCCGTACTGTCTGGGCAAAATATCCCATGGAGGCTACGAGAAACACGTTATGCTAATAAGAAAGGCTATACTATCCCTACATGTATGTCCATCCCAACTGTCTCGATCTGGCAGTACCTTATAACAGGTGCCGTAATCCTGCCCGATAATATGCCGACAGTTTGTCCCCTGGATGAACTCAGGTTATAAGCCCATCCCCATCTTGGAGCAGCAGCCTATCACCGGGCTACGAATGTTTACTCCTCCCCCTGTTACTTTTAAAAAGAGGACCGGCTTCCCGGGTCTTTACTACCCTGAGGCTTGATGAAGAGGGAACCCCTCGAAACGCGTAGCGGACTGCCGACATTGCCTGCTGTGTCGCTCTCTCCCCCAGACGTAGAATACTGACACACACCATTCTGTGCACCCCTGACAGTTTTCCTGAGCCTGGCGTGGAGACACATGATGAGCTGAGTTCCTCAGCCGTTAGTCATTCACTCCCAGGGCAGCCATCCGAAATTTCGGGGCCCCATACACAGCTTTAGGCCCCCCCCCCGCACCCCCGCCACACTGGGCCAGTAACATTAGTCTCGTCACAGAGGCGCTTAAACT
>NW_017307232.1:640079-658714 GCF_000935625.1 Nanorana parkeri | reverse complement strand
TGTGTAGCAAGCGTTTGTGTGGTACCGTATCAAAAGCCTTTGAGAAATCCAGATATACCACATCCACCGGCTTACCTCCGTCCATATCTCTACTTACCCCCTCATAAAAAGTTAGCAAGTTAGTCAGGCAGGAACGATTTTTCCTGAACCCATGCTGATTGTCATTAACTATCCCGTTTTCCTGAACAAATTCTACCAGATAATCCTTTATTATACCCTCTTATACTTTTGCATGATATTCTAATTATTCGAGTTTCACCTGTATATAAATAAAAAAGGTAAAAAAAAATAAAAGTCACAAATAAAAAAAGTAACCCCCCTCAAAATGTTTAAGTCCCCCCCTTCGTTTACGCACATATAAACGTAAATACGCGTCCAGTGCACCAGCGTGCGAAAACGACAATTGCGCTATGTTCGCGGCGATACGCACATGTTACATATCGCCGCGAACGTCGGAGTGAGAGCAATCATTTTAGGACCATCAATCACTGATAACACTAAACTGATGAGCGGTAAACGCTTTAAAAGCGTCGCCTATGGCCAATTTTGGGTAATGTAGTTTTCTGAGGTTTCGCGCACGTGCGCAATTTTAGGGCTTGATATGTTTGGTGTCTTTTTACCCGACGTGACCCTGTCTTTTATATTTTACAAAAAAAATTGGATAATAATAAATGTTTAGGAATTTAATATAGGGGAAAGTTTTTAAAAAAAAATTCTGTAATTTGGCTAGAAGCTGCTGATCTCTCCTCCGATCTGTCAGGGGAGACCCTCCACACCGGTACAGGGCTCACACAAGGGACTGATGAGCCCAGGAAGCTGACGGCAGCTGCAGAGGGGGACACGGCGCCGTATTGTACAAGTGATCCGGCGTATATACAGACGCCAGATCGCTTGTATTTAAACAGCAAACATGGTTAAAAAAAATACACACAGGTAATGAAACACACAGATCCCACACATATCACACACACTCATTAAAAAACACACACATAGCTTAATAAAAAAAAACAAATTACACAGACTCATTAAAAAACACACAATAAAACACACTCTCACAACTAATAATAGGTAATTAAAAATGTACCCCTCTCCTGCTTACCTGTTTTGCAGGAAGGGGGGCTGCATCCCTGGGCTTCAGTGAAGAATCAGTGTGCTCTGCACTCTGTCTGGTGCAGACCATACTAATAGCTCCCTGCATGTTAGCAGAGGCCCCACGAGGGAGCGATCAGTATGGTCTGCATCAGTAAGAGATGCAGATCATACTGATTCCCCACCAGGGAGTGATTTTCCATTTAATATATTGCCGTTTCGGCAATATATTAAATGGGATGTGGGCACTTGCCAGGTTTAAAGATGGCCGCCGCTACTCGCCCGGCCGCCTTCGGTCACCTTTACGGCCGTCACCCAGGTAAGGTTCGCGGGCCCCTGAGGCTGGCCGGGCCCCTTACTTGAATGTCGGCCGTACCCCGCTGACGGCGGCCCTTTCCACTGCTTCCCTCTACAGCTGCCGTGGCTCGGCCTGGCCCACCAAGTACGTGTGCCTGCAATCTCTTACCGCATCCACGGTTCAGGAGCCGTCAGTCCCTCACCTTTCGTCATTGGAACAGGAAGACCCTGGATGCCAATCCACTTCAGACATACCTGCTGATACTCCAACTGGAAAGTAAGTCACCACCTATATGAGTGTTTATTGTTAGCCTACCAAGTTTAGTAGCACGCACCTAGGTAGTTGCGCTCCTCAGCCTTTTTTGTTTTATAGTGTGTTTGCGATCTACAGGGTTCCTCTCCCTGTATTGAGGAGCATTGCACACCATTCCACATTATCCACATTCCTGAAGTGTGTCCTTCTCACAGGAGTGCGCTTTATCATTTGTTTTTATCTAGATCTTGCTGCCCATAAACTAACATCAGGCTTCCAATCAGATCAGCCTGAAAATCTAACAGATGGACCTGATCGGAATGCCCATGTGAAAGGGGCCTAATATAGAGATTCTCAGGAAATATTTATCGTGCTAATTTGCCGTTAGGCTTAGTTCACATCTGCACAATTAAGTGCGATTAACATGCGATACCATTGAATGCTATATATTGAACGTTTTACAACCTGCCCCCGTACATATAAAACACACAGGTGTCAACAGATGTAGCAGAGGGTAACTTCCATCCAAAATGCAAACTAGCATAGGATGATGTCAGCTTTCACCTCCACATTTAAAGCCAAACTCCAGACAGGTATAAAAGTCTCAAATGAATGCAGCTCTGTATTTATTAATATATTCTTAAATGTATTTTGTTAAATGCAAGCTGTGTATTTAGCTGAATTTGACTTGGTATAAGCCTCTTGTAGTCCCTGTACAGCAGAGCTCAGACTAAGGGAGGGGGATGCAGCACAAAGAGCTGGTCAGCTCTGCTGCAGGGTTCAGGGCATGCTGATAAAGAGAGAGAGAGAGAGCAAGAAACAGAGAGATTACTTCATCAGTCTTCTGCTTCTCCTTTCACTGTCCAGTCACAGGGTGGGGCGTAGAGAGGATACCTGCAAATGTTATATAACTGAAGTAGAAAAATAGGTCCCCTGCTCTGCCAGACTTAATGGTGTGGCAGAGCTTAAAAAATCCCAGAACTGAATGGGCAGAAATACAGACCCCATAGCTGCTAAAACAGTTGCCATTTCGTCTGTGTATTTAGCTGTTTGCCTAGAGTTCAGCTTTAACAATACTGAATAACATAGCACAGCCTCTCCTATAAGTATGCACATGCTGTTCTAATGCCCCATTCACACTTGCGTCACGTGTGAACATGCCTCACATTTTTTGCATGTATGACCATTTTGCCATGCTTGCTTTGTGTCAGCCGGTTCATTTCAATGAGCTGCAAACTTTACGTGCTTTTTGACCATGAGTTTTTGCACGTCTGTCGCAGGTCAACATCTGGGCAAAGATGCAAAGACACGCATTTAGCTTGCTGCATTTGGGGTACCGTTAATGTTTTTTTCCTGCATTGTATGCATGCGCTTTTTTAAGTGTCAACGGGGTCTAAGGTGTTCTGCGTAGCACGTAAATTGCCACCCAATCTACTTGAACATTCAACAACATGCTGACAGATTACATTGCAATAAATGTTACAGCAAGTGATACATTTGAACTAAATGCAGAAACCACACATCTGACATGGCTTTAGCTTGGACCAGAGGGTCAGGAGTACAGTATTTGTTCAATTCCATGGGGCTTATGAAGTGTAAACACCACCATAAGATCAAGATGCTTTTTTGCTATATAAAGTATACAGTATGACCGATGGCTATACATGCTATTAAGACTAATGTCTCAGCAAGAACGAGTAGGTGATGAAACCTTTGCCTGTCATAGTCATCTGCAGAATATGCACAGTTTACATCTCCTTACATTTCCCTGAAAAAGAGCATTCAGTCAAAAGAAGCTCTACAAAGCTTATCGTTAAAAGCAATGTCTGAATTGGGCCGGGATCAGGCTGTGTATGGCCCATCTTACAAAAAAAACAAACCATCTGTGTTATTGCAAGTCTGTATTATTTTGCCTTCTAAAATATTTGGTCTGTTACTGCAATGTTTGTTGATACGTGGAAGGCAAATGGAAAATGGGGTTTGTTAAGATGTATAGTAGTTATACAGAATAGAATTGTGTTTAACACCTACCGGTATATTCAGTTTATATGCTTTTGTACAAGGCATTTATGGTATCTTCAGGAAATGGACATGCAATAAGAGCTGTTTATTTCATTCCTTTAAGACCGATGGACGTTATATATGTGTCATTTTAGTAATGTAGTATATTTATGTTAACTATTAATGTTAGGATAGTAATATTGTACAGAATATATCGAAAGATTAGCAATGGCATTACAGAAAAGTGTTACAAAATGTAGCAACATTCTTTACTAGCAAAGTCTGGCATGGCATTGCTAAATTGCAAACTTTAATGGTTTTTATGTAATGTGATTACTTTTTTATGCAGCAAGCCTCATAGGGTTTGTTTGATATTAGCAGCAAATCTTTGATGGGCACAAAAGAGAACAAAAGACAGCAGCATGCTTTTATTAATCTGTCCAGACAGAATACTGTCTTACCTAATTATGGTGTTTTCCTTGTTGAATCACAATGAGAACACGTCCCCAGTTATATGAGGTGCACAGCGAGGAGGCCCATTGTGCCCTGTATGCTTCATTAAATAGTTAAGCCTCTTATAACTCAGTATTATGCACATGTGACAAACAGGAGTCTGAGAGTGTGGGTGTTCAGTGGGAGAATTCGTGCTTCGAAAGCAAACAACGCACAGTTTGTAAATAGCTTCAAACTAAAGGTTCTTTATGCATAATGTTACTGCCATGTTTAAAGCTTAAAGTGTATTTAAACCTCAAAGTAAAAAAAATAATATAATGCAGCTTACAAATCCTTAGATGTGTCTGCGTTAGTTTTCTTTTTTTAGGCTTTTTTTTCCTTTATTTTCACCTGGTGATCTGGCCAGAAAGCCTGTTGTTTTCTTTTACTTCCTTTACCAGGACAAGTGGCAGATAGATGATTGAGATAAATCATTTAACACCAACATGGGTGCTTATAGTTTATTAATTTATGTAATATCTTTCTCCCAAAAAGAAAAAAATACTGTAATTACTGAACAAGATTTAATTTGATAGTCATGTCCTTTTAAATCTACATCTAAAGCTGGCCATACACCTTACAATTATCTGCAGATTTTCTATGGTCAGATGTAAAATGTGCAACAGATTCCTCCATCTACGCTAAACTGTGTGGATTGCGGAATCTCCCACTGGGCCAAGCTTCAGTATCTTGCTAGTCGGCCCCGCTGGCTGTAACAATACCTGAACAATCTGATTGGATGCAGGCATTGTTCAGGTATTTTGAGAGCCTGCGGGGTGACTAGCAAGATACTGAAGCTTGGACCAGTGGGAGATTCCTCCATCCACACAGTTTAGCGTAGATGGAGGAATCTGTTGCACATTTTACATCTGACCATAGAAAATCTGCAGATAATCTATAGGTGTATGGCCAGCTTAAGGCTCCATTAATACCTAGGCGTCAGCATTTCTGCGCATATTAGCACGCGTTTTGTCTTGTGTGTTAAGCGCATTTTGCACATGAAGATGTGCGTTTTAGCGAGCAGATTAAAATATATTGTGCTGAATGGATAAACGTGTGCAAAAACGCGCAAGAGTGCATACAGAAATTTGTAAAACGCTTGTGTTGCGCTTTTCCATTGAAGTATATGGGGCCAAACATGCTGTAATCTGCCACAAAAAAAAGCTGATGTACTTATTCCAGCGTTAGGCATTTTACAGCTTGCAACAAAACTCTCAGGTGTGAATGGGGGCCATTGAAATTAATGGGACTTCTTGGGTTAGGAGAACCTTGCTACTCTAGTCTAAGCACCCCTGGTACATGGATATAGAGCGCAGGGACAAAAGAGTGGCACGAGTGTTGGCAGGTGATGTTGCCACTGATGTCACCAGAACTGGTGGATGCAGAATTCTGGATCCTACATGTGACAGGGGATGCCTGTCACCAGAGAGCGAGGTCCAGGAATGAGAGAGGGTCAGCAACAATCGCACAGGATGGCACCAGTACAGGAGATGGAGACAGAGTCAGAGACTGGCTGGGCCGGTAACTTGTGGGCAATGAGGTACAAAGGCTGCAGGCAGAGACAGAGTCAAGGCAGGCTGGGTTGGTAACTTGCGGGCAACGAGGTACAAAGGCAGCAGGCAGAGATGGACTCAGGAACAGGCCAGGTCAGTATCTTGCGGGCAACTAGGAACAAAGGCAGCAGGCAGAAACTGAGGCAGGGACAGGCCGGGTTGGTAACTTGCATGAAATTAGATACAGAGGCAGCAGGCAGAGATGGAGTCAGGGACAGGCCAGGTCAGTAACGTGTGGGCAATGAGTTTCAAAGGCAGCAGGCAGAGACGGAGTCAGGGACAAGCCAGGTTGGTAACTTGCAGGCAATTAGATACAGAGGCAGCAGGCAGAGACAGAGTCAGGAACAGGCCGGGTCAGTAACTTGTGGGCAACGAGTTTCAAAGGCAGCAGGCAGAGACGGAGTCAGGGACAAGCCAGGTTGGTAACTTGTGGCAAATAGATAAAAGGCAGCAGGCAAAAGACAAGTCAGGAGACAGGCCATGCTCAGGACACAGGAACAGAGCAGCAATCAGGAGAATCAAAGGGGCAAACAAGGTCGGCAACAGAAGGTTAGGAACAAGATCAGAATCTCAGGCCACAGAATAAAGCTGAAGACCTCTCAGAAATGGAGGACGGCAGGTCTCAGCGTTAAATAGCCACGATTCTAAATGAATGCGCTCCGTGCACACGCCGCATAAAGAGCACACAAATGTGCTCACACCTGCACTGAGGCGCACAGCTCTGCTCACACTGAACCTCTGCTATGTAGGCTGCCTAGACCTTCCTGACACTGATATTTATATGGTGAACTATGGAAGAATGAATAACCCACTTCGTTCTTGCCTTTAGGGATTGCACAGGTGAGACCTCCTTGTGAGAATTTAAAGATCGGCCCCTCCCCACAATTAAATTTCCCATTACAACCTTTGTGATCTTATATGCAGAGAGTGATAGTTCAGTATAGCACACGAAATTGTTCATACGATTCCCCAGAATTCAAAGATCCTGTAAAGCAACTCTGTGACTTTGCTGTGTTATTAGGTGTATTAAACAGACAGATTGGAAGAGTAATATGTATAGCACTCTCTCATCTGCTAACACTTTCATTACTACATTCCACAGACCATAAAACGACTTACGCATTTGTCTTCTAATGCGTTACTATCAACCGCATCCCTTGCCATGAGAAATGCTGGCAAATATAGAAATTACCATTTCAGATTTGGAACAGCTTGTTTATTTTTGTTGTTGCTTTTAAAAGCTACTATTGTAGTCCAGTGCATGATTGATTTAACTGCTGGCTAGAGGTATAAGAGTTGCATCTAGTATCCCTCCATCATATATCAACGAAGACAGAATGCCAGAGCCTCCAAGGTGCATTAAAACAGCAGAAAAGCTCTATAGAATTACAAATACAGGGATGAGCAGGAGAGAAGAATAAGGGACTAAGGAACATTTCGCAGAGGCAATCTGTGTAATATGCAGTAAAAGACTTGGCTGAGATTCAAAGGAGACATTAAGGAGATGCACTTCAGCTGCATCATCAGCTGGAGGTTGCCCAAGACCAGAATCTTTGGTAATAATCACGATCGGATGATTGCCATGTTGCTTCCAAGGAGCAAGGTTAATTACTGTGCAGAAATAACCAATATTCTTCTTTTTGTATCAAAAAGCTAGGTAAAAATGCTACAAAGTCCCCAAACCTGTGTGTGTGTGTGTGTGTGTGTGTGTGTGTGTGTGTGTAATATAATAGAGGCTTATTACATTTCTCCCTTGCCCTATCTTGGATATCCTATGCAGTTGTAAATTATGAGATAGCATCCTTTTCATCTGAGTAGCTTGCAGTAAAATCCATTATCTTTCTTTAGTTTGAATTCAGTTCACATCAGCCTCTCATAGACTATAAAGAGGTTCAATCTGTTCCAGAACAGTAATCACAATCCATTAAACTGTGTTCCCTGTAGCCTTTGTTCCCAGTTACATGTGATACTGTAATTCTGAGCAAGAAAGGGAAAAAAACTATGGGAATATAGGATTACAAAGCATTAACCCTTTAACCTTAAACATCCAAGGTCCATACCTGTGTGTATACAGTACAGGTGACGGGTGGGCACATTATTAAAGAATAAATATATCTAGAAATATAAAACATGTAAAGTTAGTCTGAGGTTGTATAATTGGCTTGGCACCCTGGCCTGAATTTTTATCAAATGGAACGGGTAGACATACAACATTTGGTGCCATAACACTCCTTTGTTAAACTGGGTATAAAAGGTTATAATTTAGTTCAAAACATTTTCCTAACATTTGTTCGATTTTCTAATACAGTAGTTAATGGGTTCAAATCAAAAATGTTTTAACCGTAGTGAAGAAAAAACTGTAGTGAAGAAAAAAAAATGATGGTAAATTTTTCTCAAGCAAATTACATTTGAACAGTGAATGAAGTTCGGGAGACTCCATTGATTCCAATATCGAATGTTAAAATCAATTAAAAGTATGATTGGCATTTCCCACGTCTCTGATAGCATTATGGAATGTTCTGACGAGATGAACGTTCCTACAAAAATCTATCAGTGAATACCCAGCCTTAGAATCACTTACAAAAAACATTTACGTGTTTTCCTGGCCCCAACCTGACTTAGAATATTGCAATGTATAAGTAATCTAATATGAAATCAGCAGCAGCACCAGAAGGGTGTTTGGGTGTGCTATACCACCCCCCAAAATTCTGCTGGCACCCCCATCAGAAGCCACCATATTGCAAAGTCTGCATTTCACATTTTGTACAGCAATGGCCTACCATAGCCAGTTTTAAAGGTTCCGCTTTGCTGGCACAATCACAGATAGCTGTCTGTGCTGTGTAGCTCAGAGGGAAGGCAGCCACGACCCCCATAGTCACTGCCGGCTGCTGCCTGCTCATGCAGGACAAGAGAGAGAGAAAGACTGAGGGGAGACCTTGAGGTCAATGTTGCTGTTGCTGACTGTTCAGAAGCTGCTGAACACTTTTAACCCTCTAGCACACAGTGTACTGGAGTCTGTATTGGCATATGCACATGTTCAGAAGCTGAATACATTTAACCCTCTAGCAGACAGAGAAATCTGGCACATGCACATCTCCTTAAAATAGGTTATTTGAGCTGGTCAAATTGGGCTGTAGACAGTGGCGGAGCTAAGGAACAAAGGGCCCTGGTGTAAGATTTCCCCCCCCCTTAGATTTGTAGTCCTCTATAGAGGGTCCCATTGTGCATTGCTGCAATACTACTTTATACAACATTAGGCTACAAATAATAATTATTTTAATTAATGATTTACCCCCCCTTACCTCTTGTGGACTGTCTTCTTAGCTGGGCCCCCTAGAGGCCCGAGGCCCTGGTGCGTCTGCACCGCCTGCACCGGCAGTAGTTCCGCCACTGGCTGTAGAGCAATCAGTGTCCAGGGATACTAACAAGACCATACGCTTTAACTGATGTGATTTTTTTGCAGAGGCATTGAAGTGATTTTTTTCCCCCAGATTGGCAACTGCAACAACAGGGACATTTACACTGGCCACCATTGTACTGCAGGCATTGGTAGTTAGCGTAAATTTTAAAAATTACATTTCTGGTCAATATAAATACCCCTGTTACATTACTGGTCAGTGTAAATTCTGTTTTTTGCATTGGTGGTCGTTATTATTATTATTATACAGGATTTATATAGCACCAATAGTTTGCACAGCGCTTTACAATATAAGGAAGACATTACAGTCACAATACAATTCAAGACAAGATGGTAAGGAGGGCCCTGCCCCTGAGGGCTTACAATGTAAAAGTCATTCTACAATCTACAGTCATTGTAAACACCCCTTCTGTGTCGGTGGTTAGTGTAAATATTTCTATTACATTTGTAGTCAATGTAAATCTTCTCATGATATTGGTGATCAGTGCAACCCCCCCATTATATTGGTGATAACTGTAAATAACCTAATTACATTGGTGGCCAGTGTGGATGCTCCTATTACATTGAAAGTCACTGTAGATCCCCCCCCCCCCCCTTACATATTGATGGTCAGTGTAGAATTCCCCCTTTACATTTGTGGTCAGTGTAAAATTGCCCTTACGTTGGTGGTCAGTGTAAATCCCCCATGAAATTAGTGGTCAGAGAAAATCCCCCGGTACATTGGTGGTCAGTATACTGTATAATCCCCCTTACACTGATCATCACTGTAAATACCACTATTAGATCGCTGGTGCTTGTAAATGTCTCCATTACATTAGTGGTTAGTGTAAACACCCCTTTTATATTGGTGGGCAGTGTAAATAACCTTGTTACAGTTTACATTGGTAGTTAGGGTAAAGGTCAACTGCAATGATGGTCAGTGTGAATTCTCCTGTTACATTGGTAGTCAGTGTAGAATCCTACACATTGGTGATTAGCATAAAATTACCCTTATATTGGTGGTCATTGTAAACACCCCCTTACAATGGTGGTTAGTGTAGAATCGTCCTTACATTGATGGCCATTGTAAACTCTCCATTACATTAGTGGTCAGTGTAAATCCCTAATTACATTGGTGGACAGTGTATAAATTCCCTCTTACACTAGTAGTCTGTGTAAATTCCCCATTACATTGGTGGTCAGTGTAGAATCCCCTACTATGTTGGTGGTTAGTGTAGAATCCCCCATTCAGTTGGTGGCCAGTGTAGAATGCCTTCATACTGACCACCAACGTAGAGATTTGCAAATAATCAAAACAATAACTGATGTGCTACCATTCTGACCATAAATGTCAGGGTATCCTTCTTCCACAGGGCACTGACACTAGACATTCATCCTCCCACTGACCACCAACCCCAGGTATAAAAATTATAGTTTATTTTTTTCTGTGCTCATAGCACAGTAGTTAAGTGCTGTATTTAGCGCAATGTAGCCATGGTTCTTTTTTCGCTGCAGTGGGCATGCCACAACCTTTTCCTTTATTCTCCGGGGTGTCTCTTTTTTTCCATGTTCTGATGTTTGGAGATATGCAGCTCTGAGTATAAAACTACAATTTAGTCATTCTCTTTCTGGCTTTTTAACTGCAAATCAAAGCATATTACTTGTGGGTAAAATCCAGAAAAATTGTTGGGACTCTAATTTCAACTCTAATGGCAACACTTAGGGATGTTCAGATACCAGTGCTGATACTTGGCATTTTCATGAGAACTACCAGGGTTGCAGTGGTTGCAGCTGGGACCTGGCTCTGGCACTCCACCACTGTCCTGAAATCATTAGTCTGTATTGTTTTAGAAAAACTGTCACATGACAATAAACAAAAATGTATCAGTACTTGTGTCTGTAACTTGTACTTGGGCAAGTATCAGTACTTGTACTTGGGAAAATGGTGTCGGTGCATCACTTATATATATTTATAAAAAAACATCATACATTAAAACAGAGATGTACAAATCCCAGGAGCTCTGTGTGCTCCTTAAAAATGACAGCTGCCTCCTAACTTTTGAATTTTTCTCTAGTCTAGTCTTGGAGCTGGAAAAGTATCTGTACATTGACTTGTACCGAGTACAGTACTTGGTATCTGAACAACCCTAGCAACACTATATTACATATGACATATGCTATATGATTCATTACAGATTAATGTATAAAGCACAGCGGCTATTTGTGATCTGGGTTTCCGCTAGAACAGAATAGAAAGGGAAATCTTCTAATTGGGACACCAGTTTTGTGACAATTGTATAAGAAAGGATTTACCTCACTTTGGAAAGTTTTCCTCTCACTTTCTGTTGTGTCTACATAACATGATCTTCAGTCAAGTTTGCACAGTGTTAATAGTCTTCAGCCAAAGGGTAGGAAAGCCTATAAAGGTGATCTGGGACCATGGGGTGTGCAGGCAGTTGAATGAATGGGACATATGTGCGTAAGTAACTTAAAGCATCGGATATACTGTAGATTGATTAGATAGTTTAGCTAGGTCCTCATATTACATACTTGTGTTAAACGTAAAGTTGATTGTACAAAAATTGAACAGTCAGATTGTAAGGTGTATGGTGACCCTTATTGTTAAAATCCTTCCTCCTCCAGTGGTAATCTTCCGGTGCTTGCAAGGATGTGAGGCTGCTGCGAATATAAGGAATCGTACAGTTTGCCCTCCCCTTTCTGCTCCCTCGTTCATTC
Source organism: Nanorana parkeri (assembly GCF_000935625.1). Taxonomy (NCBI): domain Eukaryota; kingdom Metazoa; phylum Chordata; class Amphibia; order Anura; family Dicroglossidae; genus Nanorana; species Nanorana parkeri. The sequence continues at coordinate 646,896 of NW_017307232.1, read as the reverse complement.
ACAAAGTATATCGCATATTTTTCCCTGTAAATGGAGGAGGGCGAATGAATGACAAGGCCACCCCTCGTCTATTCACAGGTTACCTGGCATTCTATGAAAATAATAGTAGGAGTTTTGTGGATGGACAAGGGGATAGGAAGGAAGGGTGAATGACCTCAGCTCTTAACCTCTGCAGTGCCAGAAGATCACTGATGTGGGAGTATCAGGCATCACTGGAGGGAGGTACCTTACAGTAACTGGCAGCCAGCAAAACATGGGATCCCCTTTTGTTATAGGAATGTTATGTGACTGGTGCTATGTGCCATTTTTTTCTTTTTACTTGAGTTCAGCAATAAAGGGAAATCAAAATTATTTAAATGTATATTTACTTTATTTTGTTTAGTATTGAAAATATTTGTACCACTTGGAGCCAGCAGGTGTCGCTCTAAGCAAGAGACAGGCTACACTAAGTGGTTTGCTTATACTAAAGTCCATTTCCACTTTTGTAAGTGATTAGCAGTGATTGTGGTAATGAAGAGGTGCAGTGTTAATGTGTACATGTGCACATATTTATGACTCACACTGCAGGCTTTCTTCATTTTTTAATGAAGGTTTTATTAGGCCTGAATCCTAGAAATTCAAAATTTTCTCCACAGGAAACTCAGTCTGGCGATGGATTGTAAAGCAGGCTGTAACAGCTCTTCTCCTCTCTGTTATTCATTGTAACACGATCACTAAACACCAGCTTTGTCTTTGCACACAATACATAGTCTGGGGTGGGTGTTGCCACTATGAGTACTAATGAATAGGGGGTGGGGAACTCACTTGTAATATACACACATTGCTTGCAAAGCACAGAGGCAGGCATTTCAATACGGATAGGAAGAGGAAAGCTAACAAAAAATGTAAGTTTCTGTATTCATATACAGCAACTGCATATGCCTGCTTTATGTTCACTTAGTGTACATTGCTGACATATGTTTTTTTTTAAAATACCTCAGCAAAGGTGGAAGTGGGATTTAAGTTTACAGAGCCCATTTGTTCTTTGAAACTGACATTTACATTTGTTCTGTGCAAATAGGGCAAAATCAAAATGTTTCCTGTGCAGTGTGTAAATGTTAAAACACATTATGGCCACTAGATGTAGACAAGGAGAATGGGATATAAGCCTTTTTACACCCCTTTTTCTATGCAGCTGCAGTGCCAAAAACAGAACTATAAAGTCAGAGGAAAAACACACCCTCCTTCTCCAGAGATGACACTTACCTAATAATTGAAATAACACAATTTGGCACAAAGGCCATGCTGGGCTTTCTTATTAGCAAAAAAACAGTATCATGGATGCACCCTGTAAAATGAAGATTTCATACAAATGGCTAAAAAGAATATAAACCTTCGGTTTGTAATCAATAAAATAAATAAAACTGAACAAAAAGTGTTATAATTTCCTTCTAGAGCCCAGTAGTGGCTATGTGCTAAAACACAAAAACTGATTTACTTAAATGTGTACCTTTATACCAGTATGCACCTTTTACCATTGGGCTTCGATTTTTTTTTATAGCAACTTGTAAAAGGCAGGATATTTTTGGTCATATGTGTTGGGTCTTGGACTGGGAGAAGCTGGGAAGACATTTAGACATTTCATGCTCAGTACTGGACACAATAATAAGGTTTGGTGTACACATACATAATCATAAAACTTTCCCTTGAAGAAAAGATAGCTTTGTGCATCTTTTTGCATAAAAGAAGTTGAAAAAAATACATTTGACAGAAAAATATACAAAATAAAATCATAAAAGTGAAAGACAGGTTGTTGCTCTGAGATGAGAAATATATAGCCACTAGCAGAAGTGTTGGTGACAAGGTTATGACTTTTCCATCGAGCTGGAAAGCCGCAGACAATAACAAGACACAAAGATGACCAACAGTTCAATGAATAAAAGTCTTACTAAAAGTGTATGCTAAAATATAAAGAAATGGCATTTTTTTATGAGCTCAAAGGTGGCCATTACAAAAGGAGCCATGAAGAGATGAAGGGGAAATTAAAAAAAAATGTAAGTTTCTGTATTCATATACAGCAACTGCATATGCCTGCTTTATGTTCACTTAGTGTACATTGCTGACATATGTTTTTTTTTAAAATACCTCAGCAAAGGTGGAAGTGGGATTTAAGTTTACAGAGCCCATTTGTTCTTTGAAACTGACATTTACATTTGTTCTGTGCAAATAGGGCAAAATCAAAATGTTTCCTGTGCAGTGTGTAAATGTTAAAACACATTATGGCCACTAGATGTAGACAAGGAGAATGGGATATAAGCCTTTTTACACCCCTTTTTCTATGCAGCTGCAGTGCCAAAAACAGAACTATAAAGTCAGAGGAAAAACACACCCTCCTTCTCCAGAGATGACACTTACCTAATAATTGAAATAACACAATTTGGCACAAAGGCCATGCTGGGCTTTCTTATTAGCAAAAAAACAGTATCATGGATGCACCCTGTAAAATGAAGATTTCATACAAATGGCTAAAAAGAATATAAACCTTCGGTTTGTAATCAATAAAATAAATAAAACTGAACAAAAAGTGTTATAATTTCCTTCTAGAGCCCAGTAGTGGCTATGTGCTAAAACACAAAAACTGATTTACTTAAATGTGTACCTTTATACCAGTATGCACCTTTTACCATTGGGCTTCGATTTTTTTTTATAGCAACTTGTAAAAGGCAGGATATTTTTGGTCATATGTGTTGGGTCTTGGACTGGGAGAAGCTGGGAAGACATTTAGACATTTCATGCTCAGTACTGGACACAATAATAAGGTTTGGTGTACACATACATAATCATAAAACTTTCCCTTGAAGAAAAGATAGCTTTGTGCATCTTTTTGCATAAAAGAAGTTGAAAAAAATACATTTGACAGAAAAATATACAAAATAAAATCATAAAAGTGAAAGACAGGTTGTTGCTCTGAGATGAGAAATATATAGCCACTAGCAGAAGTGTTGGTGACAAGGTTATGACTTTTCCATCGAGCTGGAAAGCCGCAGACAATAACAAGACACAAAGATGACCAACAGTTCAATGAATAAAAGTCTTACTAAAAGTGTATGCTAAAATATAAAGAAATGGCATGAACATAACTATCATATATGGGGTCAGAGAAAGTCAACTTGACACTGCACTGTATAGGTAAGAAAACAATGAATATAACGAAATATTAAATATCTATATTCATGTATGTATGATGTAAACTGTATGAAGTAATATGTAAAAAGGAACTGCTTAATGCATAAATAGGGGCATTTCAAACTTTGCATATGATGACAAAATGAACAGGGATTACCATCAATGAGAACCAAATGTCAAAATGATTAGTAGATCTAGAGATATAGGCAGCTGAAGTTATATGCAAACTTTACCTTTCAAAGATGAAATTAAAGCCCAGGCAAAAAAATATTTTATATCCTATCTCTCCTCCGTTAACCATTTATTTTAAATGCCCCAAGGCCATTTCTTATTTACCTTCTGCCATCATGTGCCCCTTGCTGGTGCCTCTTCTGCTAGTGGGGGACGAGAGATCCAGCTCTGCTGCCTGGGACCATTGCTGGTCTTGTTGGCGCCCCTCCTCGTGACATCATCACTCTGCTGTTTGAGTCTTCAGGACCTATGAGAACCCCGCTACTGGACAGCCAATGGGAAGTGAAGTGGACACCCAAAGTAGGACCAAAGTAGGAAAAGACTTGAGACCCGTTCCTTCATGTGATTTAGGTATTTAGGGCCTTTGGAATAGTTCTGTTTTTAAAATGCTGCATTGATTCGCTAAAGGTGTGTTATTTTTAACCTATCCCACCCTGTAGTGCCAGCTGTTATCATTGTGTCATCAAAAGCAGTGCCAGCTTAGCAGTGCCAGCCATACCATTGCCAAGCATTGCAAGTACCAGCCAGAACCGGTCATGTGTGAAATAAACATTTACTTACAAATAGTTCCTGGTCCACTTCTGGCAGAAATTATGTAATGTGCCAAAGCGTTGCATCCTGGGAAGGTTACATCAGCAGAGCATCGCTGGGAAATCTTATCTGTGATTTCACAAGATCTCAGGGAAAGGCATTTTCCTCCCCTGAGATGATGTGCATGGTCATATGTCCTAGTCACATGTGCCAGAGTTCCAGGAAGATCAGAATGAGTGATCCAGCTCTGCTGCCTGGGCCCATGGTCTTGTTGGCACCCCACCAAGTGACATGATCACTATGCTGTTTGAGTCTTCAGGACCTATGAGAACCCCGCTACTGGACAGCCAATCCCCTGAGATTATGTGCATGGTCATATGTCCTAGTTACAAGTGCCAGAGTTCCAGAAGTAAAGGGAGATCTAGTAACCTGCCCTTAGTTAACATGGCCACTGTCAGAAGACTGGGAAACAAAAGAGAAATAAGGTATGCAAAGAATACAAAGCCTGCAATTATCTAGAAGTTTGTAGATTGTCGTTACTAAACATTTCTAAAGGTGTATTTGTTGTTATTTTAAAGATATGGGTAAAGCCCCTCTTTAACAAGGCATGTTTTCTGGGTAAATTTCTCTTAGTGTTTCATATGGAGTGGGCAGAGGCTTCACTACTAAAAGGAACAGAAATTCTTCAGTATTTGGCAGAGCTTTACTGGTGCATTATCAGTAACTACTAAAGACCGCTCTTGAAGTCTAATGACGAAACATGTTGGGTGGAGCCTACTGATGGCATTTCTGTTTGGGGTGACTTGCATGTATGGAAATGATGTTAGAAAGATGTGAGCTATTGTAAATGGGAATTGAGCAGTACAGTGGCATAGTGGTTATGACTTCTGCTTTATGCCTTACGTCAGTGACAGTAAAAGGGATAATCGATGAAGACCTGGTGGGCTTCATACCAGGGAGGCAAGGGTTCGGATGGAGTACGTCACATAGTACATTTAATAGCTATAGCTATTGTTAGATAAACAAAAAGCTTTTGATACCATTGTCTTGCAGTATATGCTTAATTTGCTTGAGATATAGGGATTTGGCCCACATTTTCGTGAGAGGATTTGATCATTATATATAGAACCAATTGTATTTATAAAGTATGCAGGCTTTTGTTCTGGTACTGTTGCAATATTAAGAGGTACAAGACAGGGATGCCGTTTGTCCCCTTTGTTATATGCATTGGCTTTGGAGTCTTTGGCTGCAGCAGTCAGACAAAGTTTGGACATTACGGGATTAAAAGTTGCAAGAGATGAGCACAAGATCTCTTTATTCGCAGATTATACTACTTTATTCCTGGCTTTTATTAGCACTATGGTTAAAGGTAAATTAAATGTGGGTTTTTTGAAACTTACAGAATTTGAAAATAGATGTTATTATAATCCTGAAGGTAAAGGAGCGATTTTGTACATATACAACATACTGCTGAAGAAACAGGATCCCCTCACGAAGACCTATATTGAACAACGGGAGAGAGATTTGGGTGGAAAGTTAGAGGGGAAAGATTGGTCTCAGATATGGAATACCATTACCCACTGTACAGTAAATACGGCAGCAAAAGAGACTAATTACTTAATGCGTTAGCATATGGTCACTCAGATAATGGCAACATTTCAAGGTGGAAGCTCCCCTAACTGTTTTAGATTTTTGGTTCTCAACTGGTGAGTCGTGAGCCAAAAGTGGGTCGCAACCCCATGTTCAGTGGGTCACAGCATGCCTTCCACTTTTCTAGGTGAGTGGCTTGTCAGCTTTCCCCTAGCAGTGCCAATGGTCAGCTTGATATGGGATGGGCTATGGCCATGAGGGTGCTCCATTCATAAGTGCATTGCTTATAGCTCCCTGACGTGGCCTGTAGAGGTGCCTGGACCAGAGTGATGTAACATTCTGTCTCCCAGCACCTCTACAGGGCACACAGGGGAGCTGTAAAAGCAATGTACATATGGATGGAGCTCCATCACAGCACAGCAGCCCACACTGGACCCCAGGCTGAGGATACACTCCAGTTCTCGTACGATAGGGTGACTGGAGGGAACTTAAAAAAAGAACAAAAATAAACATTTCTGGGAGTGTGTATGTGTGTGTAATTTTGTGTCTGTGGTTGTGTGTGTCTGTCAGTGTTTTTGAGAGCGCCATCACACATTAGTACAGTGCGTTAATCGCACAGTCCTGTGCGATTAACGCACCTTACCACGCAAACGCACCTATAGCGCATTTTGGTGTGGGAGGTGTGTTGCATTGCCATTCATTTGAATGGCACCCCAAACACTCCTCGCCCCCACAGTTCAATTGCCTGCACCGGAAATGCACGGTACCACAATGTCGTGCGTTCCAGTGTGGTGCGACTTGGGTCACAACTTAATGACCAAGGACAAATGTGGGTCCTGAGGTTACACAGGTTGAGAACCTCTGTTTTAGAAGTTGCTCAGTAGAGGGAACTTATGTGCATGCAGTATGTGGTTGCCCAAAAAATAAGACTCTTTTGGAATGGAGTAAATCAGCTGATAAACAAGGTGCTGGGTAAAAAGTTCAAATGGAACCCGTGGGAAGTGTTATTAAACTTGAAACCAAAAGGATGCACTTCAGCTCAATTTAAATGAGTACAATTTATATTTACAGCAGCAAAACAAATACTGGGGAAAACATGGACGGTTGGAACACCAACGATATACCAGGTTGGAAAAAAAATTATCCACATAAATTATCATTTATGTGGTAAATGAAAAATTATGAGTAATAGTAAATGACAAGATTAAAACATTTCAATGTTTTGTCCCCTAGGGCAGGAAATCATGTGCCTGTTATTGAGTTGAGACTATATGGTTATGGGATTATACAGGTGGGGGGG
>NW_017307232.1:624807-640034 GCF_000935625.1 Nanorana parkeri | reverse complement strand
TGGTGGGAGGGGGGGGGGGGGGGGGGGTACGGAGGTGGGATAAATAATTGCAGTACAGTTTTTATGTTTTTTTCCGAGTAGTAACTGTTGTTGATTTTGTGTACATTAGAAGAGTATATTAAATAATCTAAAGTAGTATTTTGGGTATTGATATGTCAGAAATGAAATGTATGGGCTGTGAGTTACATTGTAAAATAAGGAAATTAACAATGTAACGTTGATTGTTTTAAGTGTTTATGTATGTTTTGAAAATTAATAAAAAGAAATTGAAAGAAAATTGCTTCTTTAAGTTTCACATGGCTCCTTTTACTGACGTCCATGCTTGTAAACTTCTACTGACTTTCCCAGCCATCAGCTGTCAGTGGACCGAAGTTCAGCTCTGTGCATGATACATCATGTGTCATTGCAGGCCTGCAGACTAGCAGACACAAAATGATATGTGGGCCTGTACTGATACATGTTTTGTAGCGCGTTAGGGACGGGCGGAAATACGCCAAGGTGGGAACGAGACCATTGAATACAATGGGATTGATATTTTTGAGCGTTTTGAAGAGCGTTCGTCGAGCGTAGAACGCGCTACAAAACGTTCAGGTGTGAACGAGGGCTAAGTATCGGCTAATGCTGTTCTGCTCCCTCCGCCACGGCAGCCTTGCTTTCTACAGCGCCGGCTTCCTTTGCCATCAGGGACAACGGTGCAGCAGTGGGGACATCAGACAGTGGACAGGGCGGTAAAGTACAGTACCATTTAACGGTACACATTACAGTACAGTACCTATTACATTAAGCAGTGCCTTCATGGGGACAGCAGTTAGTGAAGTATGGTACTGGAGTGCTCCCTGTCACTGTGCTGGCCGGAGGGAGTCCCCTGTCATCCCCTTAATACTGTATGTCCCTGCAGGCTGATACCATCTCTCCTGCTCTTCAAGTTCCCCCTCACATGCTACCACCAAACTAGGTCTTTTTTCCGGGGTAGGTCTTATATTACAGGAATCTTGAAAAATAGTGCTAGGTCTTACTTTCAGGGTAGGTCTTATGTTAAAGTGCACCTTTACACCCAAAAATCAAATTCTACTAATGCATCCCTCTACCAATGTATGATGATTAATAATAACATAGATATTTCAGGTGTAAAATGCTGGGATTTTGAAATACTTACACTTGCAGACCATTCACTTCCTGCTTTGTAGGGGCAAAATGACTTCAGTGCTTCTTGGTGTATACCAAAATATACTCCAAATGTACTCATTTTGGCATATCTTGGCATATCTTCGCAAAGAGTGAACGTTCACAGATATCTGCAGGGCAAATGGCCCTTGAAGTGCAGGTGTACCTTTAAATTAAAAAAGCAGGTTCACCCCCCTCCCTTTAGCTATTATACCAGAAATCAGATCTCTGATGCAGTGCTGCCGTGCTGTACACTGCCCAGGTCTCCAGGGCAGATCTCCACAGCAGGCATCAGACAGTGTTTACCCTCAATTTTCTCCTGCCCAACTTAGCTTTCCCATTCATTTCTATAGAGCTTGTACTTGTTGTCATGGCAGTGAACTGGAGCAAATTTACCAGGAGAAAATGATATTGCAGTGGAGGCCTGACCAGTGTTCAGCAGGATTGCGCTGCATCGGAGGTTTGTTTTTTGGTATGGTAGCTAAGCAGTGGTGGAAGGATCTGTACTAAAATCAACCCTTCTCTGAACGATTTTAGCTTTTAGGCCTCATTCACACAAAATCCGTTGCATTGTAATCTGTTTTTCAACTAATGGTAACAAAAAATTAATTAGTGTGAATGGGACAATTCACACCAGTGCGTTGCGATGCTGTCTGTTGCACTGAAAGAAAAGTAGAGCAGGCTCTACTTTTTTTCAATGCAACTCTGCAAAAACGCATGCTAATACAACGCATCGTAAGCTATAGGGAGGTATGTCCTCTCTGGTCACTTTGCATAAAGCTTGACTAAAAAAGAAGAAAAAACCCCAAAAGCCTAAAAATCGCAACGCAATGGGTCGGATCACACGGAAATTGGAAGGTGCAATCACAAGAACACGGACCCTCAGTTACATTGCAATTACGTTGTGATTTTGGTGTGAATGGGGCCTTAGACTTGTCAAAAGAAAAAACAGCTTTGGACCAGTATTGCATAGGGCATACTACTGCAGGCCCTTGTATATTAACTCTGGACTAGGACCAATAAACAGCTTTGGCTGTATTTAAAGAACACCACAAAATATCAGATTATTCCACAGGTACTTTGAGACACAGCAGACATTTTGGCAAATACAATAATAGCCAGATTGCCATGTCAGGCCATGTGGGAGATCTTTGCCAGATGCCAGTTGTAACTGCTGCAACCCTGTCAATACAGGCGTGCACTGTATCACACATGGGTAATTGTAAGTTCTAAAACAACAAAATATCCAAGCCAATTATGATAGATCACATTCACACAATGACCTTGGTAATTTCATACCCTTTAATTCAGGTCACCTTTATGACTGTCTGCAGAATAACATTACATAGAAAATGTTCTACATGGTTATGACTTTTGTTCTGCTAATTCTTGTGCACTGCTAGCATGACCTCCATGTTTGGATTTGAACTCAGCTTTATGAAACCCAGTGTAAATGCCATCAGGTCAATGAAAGATTAGCTTAAAGGTGATGATTTTGACCCTGCGCTAATGCAGTGTCTTCGTCAGGTACCATATAACATTTCAGAACAAAGTGCAAAATGCACCATGTCACCTCTTTTAGATTGAAATATCAGAAAGGTCGTGTTTAACCAACCATGTAAAAAGCTTTTAACACTGTGCTTTACTGTAACAGGATTAAATAGAAAATACATTCTTCTTCATTATGAAATCTTAATAGTGGCGACTAAGGAGTACGAAAGTAAGGAATTATAAAATGTTAACTGAAATGTATTTGTAATAAGCCTGCGTTAATTAATCAAATGTCACTTTCACGTGTTGGAATCCACTGAAGCATATCTGGGTTGAAAATGATTTCCATTTTGTGACCTTCTGACCTGTAGTCCAGGGAATTGTGGTCTCGTTCTCTCTGCTTCTTGAGGATGGGTTTTATGAATGATTTCAGCAGTTTGGCTCATGGCATATTGATGGAGATAGGTTATCCATCCTCTTATAATACTGCAGCGGTGTGTGTTTTCTTAAACCGCCTATTACTATTTCAAGTAGAATTAGTTATTTATCATTTTTAAAAGCACCCTCCAATCAGATTCCAAAATTCAGCATGGAAGTAGGCTTCTTCGATGCAAAATAATCTGGTTATTTGTTAACCTAACCTTCAGTTACAGCCAGGAGCATTTCTAGGATTCTGAAAGACCTGGGCACCTCTGTGGAGAACAGGGAAGTGGTGAGCCTAGTGGAAACATTGCGACAATTGGAGGGGCTTTAAAGTGCATAGTGCTGAAGGTTAGGTTAAGAATCCAAGCCTGCCTGGTGTATACACAGCACACATATGCCATAGTCCTTATACCTACAAAATATGCTTTAATTACCATGTCACAATTCTTCTATGATGTATACCTTTCTGCACATAGAATATAAACAGAGAGCTAAGACTTTGTTTGAGCTTACTTTAACAAAGAACTTCATTAATATAGTCAGAGACAATGAACACTTCAAGAGCACGCAACTACAATATAGCAAATAGAGCGCAGGGGTTAGTAGTATACAGGTGAAACTCGAATAATTAGAATATCGTGCAAAAGTAATTGCAGTAAGTGCTGCAAAAGGGGCCCAAACCAAGTACTGAGTACATATGCATGCTTGTACTTTTCAGAGGTCCGATATTGTTCTATGTACAATCCTTGTTTTATTGATTGCATGTAATAATCTACTTTTTTGAGGCTGTGGATTTGGGGTTCTTGGGGTTTTCATGAGCTGTAAGCCATAATCATCAGAATTATGACAAATCACGGCTTGAATTATCTTGCTTTGCATGTAATGAGTTTCTCTCATATATTAGTTTCACCTTTTAAGTTGGATTAGTGAAATAAATGAACTTTGCACGATATTCTAATTGTTCGAGTTTCACCTGTATATTGTAAAAAGTGCAATGGTCAGGAGTATGTCATGTACATGCCAGCGTGCAGGGGTGGGGAGAATGTAACGTACAGTCCAGTGAGCAAAGTGCTATAGCCATAAGTATGTAACATATAATAGTAAGCGGTTTGACCAATACAGCATTGTATGTAGAGTTTGACAGTCAGGAGTATATAATATACACTGTAGGTTACACAACTCTGATCACTGCACTCTGTATGCCAGTGGTGCGTAACACCGCTCCTCCAGCTATTGTAAATTTACAAGTCCCATGAGGTATTGCAAGACTAAGTTTTAGGCATGACTCCCAGTGGCAGAGGCATGTTTGGTTTTGTAATTAAAGCACAGCTGGTACAATCCACTCTACACAAGCTTATGCTTCTAGATAAGGCAGACACACACAACGAGGAGAGAAGCATAGACCGTTTTTTTCTCCACATGGTCTTCCTTCCTTACTGCGACCCTCCCCCCCGACCAGCTCCAAACTATCATGTGGTGCTTCCAAAATTCCAAGTGGTACCTTACGGCCAAACTCTCAGATTCTCTAGGGGGATTGGACGTACTCTAGCCCCGATAGGGTGGACCCAACCTAAATTTCCTGCAGAGGGCTCATCTCCAGGGTTCTCCTTTATTGACACTCCTACTGATTCCTTCATCACTCTCCGACAATGAACCCCTTGATGACCAACCTGTACCACTTGTTCCTGGAGGTTCCCGAATAATGATGTCGTTGCTAAGGAATGTAATGGCAGTACAGTTTGTCCTCTCTACTCACACTCAGTGTCGCACCAAACTTATCTTTTCTTTTATTTTCCTTGCTTTTTTTTAGGACCTTAAGCATTAAGTATTAAGCTTCAGTTTGTAGTTCGAAATGTTACTGTGGATTCATGATACTGATGGTGAGGAATGTCTTGTATAATGCCCCCTGAATAACTGAAAAGTCTGCATCTGTTCATAGGATCGTATGGGACACATATAACTGCGTTGTTATAATATCACCTCTCTTGTAACTCTTTATTCAATTTTTGTCATGCATCATTTTGAAATACCAATAAAAATTACATGCGCAAAAAAAAAACACAGCTGGAGGGCCCGAGTTGCCCACCCCACCTATATGCTGTGCATAATCCTGACCACTGTACCTTTTATGCTGGGCTATACATTACATGCTCCTGACCACTGCACTCTTTATGCTGGGTTGTACATTATATAATACTAACCATTCCACCAGAGGCGTAACTAGAAACCTCAGGGCACCGATGCAAGAAACGATTAAGGTTTTATTTTTACACTTAACTTTATTGCTATCACATAGGTGGCTATGAATCCCCCTATATGATAGCAAATATACAATATCAGGTCCTCTTTATGGAGTAATCAGGAGTATTTAAGACCCCTAATGTCACCTATGGATCCCCAAAGAACCTTCACCAGCTTTTTCTCTGGCTATATCTCTGACCGCCTTCAGGCATTGGAGGAGAGATCAGCATGTTCACACTGTGAGTATAAGCAGTGGAGGGGAGGCACGGTAGCGGATGGGGGAGGCCGCGCACTGTTTTTCACCATATAAGCGATCGGGCGGCTGTAGAGCCACCAAAACGCTTGTATGGAACAGCCTAGTATCGCGGGATTCTGCACATGCGTACAAAAACCCCCAAAAACATACAGGTACGTCCACCCGCTGATAGGAGGTTGCCATCCTTCCATTTACAACGGGTGGACGGCAAGTAGTTAAGAATGAATCCCCACTCCCGAAGAAATAATTTTCCCCAGTAAAAAATACCCCCCACCCCAGCAAACCCCATCCAAAACAAAGCAACTCCCTCTCTCTCAAGCAAAGTCTCCCACCCAAAACTACCCCATAAGCAATATTTCCCCTCCCAGAAAGAAAACTCTCCCCTCCCTTAAGCAAATATTCCCCAGTACAAATCCCCCCACCCCGCTAACCCCACCCAAAAAAACCTCCCTCAAGCAAACTCTCCCAGCAAAAAATTACTCCCTAAGCAATATTCCCCCCCAAAGAAAAATCTCCCCTCCCTTAAGCAAAAATCCCCCCTAAAACAAACCACCACCATTCACTGCTCATCTCTGCACTCATCTTCAAACTGCTTACCTCTGCACCCTCCTCCACTGCTTAAGTTTGGACCATCAACACCCTTGTTTCACCACTCATCTAGGGTTGCCACCTGTCCAGGATTCACCCGGACAGTCCGGGTTTTGAATGCTGTGTTCGGGTTTCATGGCAGCAGAAACCCGGACACAAGATGTCAGGCAGACAGGTGCAATCAAAATTAAGATAGGGGCTACTGGCCCCCCACTAAAAATAGACTCAACTGTGATACTTAAATATGAATGGGCGGCGCTATTTACATATTATGAAGCCGCGACTTATTCTCTCCAAAAAATGTCTGCGCGTTGCTAGAGTGTTCGGGTTTCGCTTGAAGAAAAGGTGGCAACCCTACACTCATCTCTGCACCCCTCTTCCACCACACAGCTCAGCACTGCACCCTTCTTCCACTGCCTGCCTCTGCCTTTTCGCTCACAGCTTGTCTCTAAACCCTTCATCCACAGTTCGCTTCTGCACACCTTGTCCACCAATCGCCTAGACACAACTTAACCACTAATTGCCTCTGCACTCCTCCTCCACAACTTACCATCCCCCACTAGGCACGGCTCAGCTCTGCATTTCTTGCTCATAATTAATTTCTGCACCCCTTGTCCAATGTTTGCCTCTGCACCCCTCCTCCACAGCTTGCCTTCCCCACTAGGCACAACTCCTCTCTGCATCCCTCCTTCATAGTTCCTCTCATCAACCACTACTCGTGTCTGCACCCATCATCTACAGCTCCCTTCAGCTCCCTTTGACTACAGTTTGCCATTGCAAATCTTGGCCACATCTCACACCCCTACTTTCCCCTAAGCTAGGCACATCTTGCCACTGCACCCCTTGTCCATGGCTCACCTGCACCCCCCACACATAGTTTGTTTGCACCCCCTGTACATAGCTCACTTGCAACCCATACACTCCTCGTATACAGCTTACCTGGACCCCCTGTGAACAGTTTACTTGCACCTATGTTCTCAACGCACCTGGACCGTCTTGCACAGTTGCACTTGTCTCCACACTTACCTCAGAGGTTGTTAAATGAGGCAGTACATGGTATTTTTCTTTTGTTTGTCTGTAGGGAACCAGGGGTACATATGCCCCGATGCCAATTACAACAGCCATAGCAGCCTATGCCACTGCTATAAAAAGAGAGGGCAATGAGAAGGGTTGTACTGTATAAGAAAAGGTTGTAAAACGATTTGCTTACCTAATAAATTTATAATTTTTACCCTTGTATATCACCAATATATTGTACATATTGATTATTAAAAAGTTGTGAAGGAAAAACCTCTAATGAGAAAACTGAGTCTTAACCTGTGGACTGTGGAAAAGCTCATTCAGATTGCCTTACTAGTATTTATTCTAATACAGTAGCCACAAATGTTACAGGAGCTCAATATTGATTGCCCACCATCTCTTAGGGAACCAAGAAACCAGACAGAAACCAGACAGAAACTAAAGTGCAGGTTAAAAATAAAAGGAGTTTATTGTAAGTAAACAAAAATGGAAATGGAGGAAGTCTAGGACGTTGTCGATGCCAAGCCAGAAGTCAGATGTCAAACCAGGTCAGGGAACACTGAGAGCAGAGTGAACAGAAACAAAACTGGAGTTGGGAACCAGGGGATCAGTCAGCCAGAGCCAGGGTCATACACGGAGAACAGGAACAATAGCGGAGCACTTGGTAGATCTGAACACACACAAGGGGCGGAGATTAAATTGACCAGTTAATAGATAAATAATGAACTGATGTTGCATCATAACTCTGAGACAGGAATTTGTTAGAAGTTTGACAGCAGTTGCAGAATGATGATGTTTACGTGTTTGGCAATAAGAGTGCTCCAAAGAGGAACAAACAGTGTCAGACATACTGCAAACAAGCCATGGTGCAACTAACTGGAGGAGGAAGGGTAAGAAACCCTGACACCATTTACCACTAGTGTTGAAGTGGAACTGAACTCAAAAAGTCAAGAATTGCTATGTTATAAGGGACATCTGGAAATAATTGTTGTTGCTAGGCCGTACCCTGGAAAATGCACATATTGCCTAAAATTCTGATAGGTAATGGAAAGTGTCAACACTACCTACAGTATATGTGTTGGAGCTTTCCCTGCCACATAAGAAAAGCATTGGACTGTAGCAGAAAGGTTGTCTCTTTGAGGGGTGTAAATATAAGTGCATTATAGTCCAGCCACCTCTTACAATCATTGTGCAAGAAAGAGTTTCTTTACACCACTCTTTAACATTTTGCTGCTGTTTAATTATACACACCCTGCCTTAATAAAATGTAGTGGTTCAGACTTGATCACTGAGGATTTTGTCATTACCCTCCACAGGAAGTATATGATGGATAGAGCTGTAGGAGTAAGGCAAAGGTGGCACAGGAAGACTAGCCGAACAGCAAAAGGAAAGCTATAAAAAGCTTGAGTTAAAGTAAATGTGGTGCACCTTGTGATTAGGACAGCTGTACCTGTTCCCTGGAGTTGTTAATATATCAAAGAGTATCAATATACAGGTGAAACTCAAAAAATTAAAATATCGTGCAAAAGTTCATTTATTTCACTAATGCAACTTAGCCGTCTACCAGGAGATTTTGGAGCACTTCATGCTTTCTTCCGCAGACGAGCTCTATAGGGATGCTGACTTCATTTTCCAGCAGGACTTGGCACCTGCCCACACTGCCCAAAATTTTCTGAGATTGTGGATCTGGGTTTTCATGAGCTGTAAGCCATAATCATCACAATTATGACAAATCACGGCTTGAATTATCTTGCTTTGCATGTAATGAGTCTATCTCATATATTAGTTTCACCTTTTAAGTTGCATTAGTAAAATAAATGAACTTTTGCACGATATTCAAATTTTTCGAGTTTCACCTGTATTTCTTTTTTGAAATTAGATGCCTGCTTCAGACCCCTCCATGCAGTAACATATTTTCTTCATGAATAACAAGGGTTTTTAGATGACTTTAGCAGACAGTATTTATTTAGTCACATGTAATAAAGGGTACATTTCCAAAAAATATGATTTAATTATAGGTGGAAGCCAGCCTCATCTCTTTAAATACCTGTACCCCTACATATTATGATTTTTTACTGATCTTTAAAAATACTTTCTCTCAGTAAAAAAAAAAAATGCTTCTGTCCTGTTACCCCAATGAGTGCTTTATGCTGACATAACTGAGTAACAGCCACACCCCTTACCCAGGCTTGTATTGTAGAGTGATGAGTGCTGATTATTGAGAAGCCATAATTAGTAAGCCATAATAAGAAGTCTAATTATAGTGCTTTAGAAACTACACAATCATATTTTGATACCATACACAACTGCTGTAACAGAAAAGTGGTAAGGCTATGAAAAAAAAAAGGCTGATGATTAAGGCCTCGTTTGCCTGAAATGCTTTAGCAGGCATGCTATGTTTGGTTTTATGTCTTGATTGAATGTTATTCATAAGATTTTTCGGATTCGGAATAATGTGCAAACATTTTTTTTTCAAAGCCTAATAAAATAGAAGTTGTTTGGATGTGACAAAAATTTAAATAATAGAAGTTGTTAGTAAAGTGCCTATCTGTTAAATCAAGTAAGAAAACTGTTGTGTGCCACCACATATAGACTGCTTTTCTTACTGTTCTGCCTTTGTGCCTTGGTACATTCCACTGTTTTCCCCTCCTGTTATGCAGTTGTTAGACCAGCCCTTAGTTGCTATTTATGCCTACTGCTTCTCTATATTATGTTTCACTAATGTTTTCTCCATCCTTCATAGAGTTAGAAGGCACATTGTTTCCGTGATGCTCTTTCACCTTTAAGAAATTCACAGAAAACATCTTTGTAATCTACCGAACCTGGAATAAACTACATTGGTTTCCACTCTGAGCCTTCTTGGTGAGCTGAGACTGCCTGTGGATTCTGCCAGGTCAGCAAGTTGCCATACAGTCCATACAATCTGTGTTTCAGGAAGTTGGTTTAGTTGCATAAAGTGGTAATTGAAACAGAAATTTCTGTATATCCAGCTGTGGTAAAAGTACCAGCCATTTGGGTACTATAAGCATGAAGAAACACATGACTAGGGACCAAAGAGCTAGTTGGAAGCAGCACTTCAATGAGACAAGTTGGCAGCAATCCGGCCTTCTCCACCAGAGCTCATAGCATCCACCTTCTTTTAGAGTGCTGCCAATGCGCCTCTTCCTCTTCCTTCTCAAGGGCACATAGAACCCATTTTACTTTGAGGACTGCTAATGCATTCTTTTCCTCCTCCTCAAAAGCGCAAGGCAGCCATTTTTTTTGGACTCCTGCTCCTCAAGGGCACATACCAGAAATTTTTGGAGGACTGCTAATGTGCTCTTTTTTGTGGCATGTACTAATAGACAGTGACAAGGACCTACCGTATATACTCGAGTATAAGCCGAGATTTTCAGCCCATTTTTTTGGGTGAAAAGTGCCCCCCTCGGCTTATACTCGAGTCAGCGCCAGCGCGTCATCTTACTTACCTCGCCGAGCGTCGCGTCACTGCTGCTCCGGTGTGCGGCACTCCGTGCGGGGTCATCTGGCAGTCTCCGGGTCCTAATTTAGGTGGCCGGAGACTGCCAGATGACCCCGCTCGGAGCGCCGCACACCGGAGCAGCAGCGACGCTCAGCGAGGTAAGTAAGAAGAAAGAGAAACCCCCCGCAGCGGCCAGTCAGGCAGGGGAGCAGGGATGAGTCAGCGGCGCGCTGATCAGGCGAGAGGAGCTCCAGGTGGGGTTGTAATTTAGCGGGCAGGCACCTCTGAGCCAGCTAAATTAGGACCCCACCTGGAGCTCCTCACACTGGACCAGCGCGCCGCTGACTCGTCCCTGCTCTCTCCGTGATGTGATGATCGATCACCGGCACACGGACACAGTGAGTGAGGGCGGGGGGGGGGTGGGGGTAGAGAGAGATTCATTAAGCAATTATATATGTATTGTCTGCACTGTATTAGCAGTATATACTCTATATAGAGTATATACTGCTAATACAGTGCAGACAATACATTTACAATTATACTAACATGAATGTATTAAATGATCTGTATGTAGCCCTGTACTATGGATCATTTAACCCATTCATGTTAGCAGAGGATCATTGTAAATGTATTGTTGCAGGCACTCTATATGTACATGTACTATATACTACATATAGAGTGCACTGAACAATAGATTTACAATTATCCTCTGCTAATATGAATGGGTTAAATGATCCGTAGTACATGATATGTAGCCCTGTACCCCCTTTTCCACTTACAGAGCTAGGTTATTTTTCTTTTAAATAAATATTAATGTCATTTTATTGGTATCTATCTACCAGTAGCTGCCTCATTTCCCACCCTCGGCTTATATTCGGGTTAATACTTTTTCCCAGTTTTTTTTGCTAAAATTAGGTACCTCGGCTTATATTCGGGACGGCTTATACTCGAGTATATACGGTACCCATGTGATTTTGTCCATAAGGATGCATGGCAGTGCCAATATTTTGCACAGAAGGCTATGCTGCCCATCCACCAGCATGTGGAATGCTATGAGGCAGTAGAAAGATGAAAGGGAATATGAGGAGCACGAGTGTTGGGGTGCTGGTGTTTAGGAGGAGTGTTGAGGTTCTGGCAGTGATGAGGAAATGTATTGAGAGGCTTCAAGGGGGGCGTTTCACCCATCCCTGATACAAGTCAAAAATTCTGGGGGATCTACTGATACTATCACCAGCAATGAATTGTGCGGGAGTGATGTTGCTGGTAAAACCTTTCTCTTCTTACTCCTGCCAGGTGCAGATCAGCCACTTGCCTGCATGTGCTACTAATGTGTCATTTTAATAATTCTCATCAAGAGTGGAATGATTTTGCCCAGACTTTGTAATGATAACAAAGATATTTTACTCAAACCAAATGGAACTACTGATCTAAAGAGGATTGATATGGATGCCAACAAAAAGTTTTTTATCCAGCTTATATTGTTGTGGAAATCGCATGGATAGTTTCTGATTGCCAAAGCAGACATTACTCCCTTTCCTGACAAAGATTAAGAGTTAAATGAAAATGCACCAGCCAACTTTGCTTAAATAATCCAATGTTATTGGCAGAATCTTCTTTTTTGCTGTCTCATGTAAAAGAAGAAAAAAAGTTTTATCTCTTTATGCAGCTCATTGTATAACCCCTAAATGTGTTTTGGCAGCAAAAAGACTGAAGATACCGCAGAGGATACAGCAGTGTAAAATTGGACACCAGCAGGAAAGTTTTATAGGATAATAAGCCTAACTGGTGTATGCCTAAATTTGATTTTATCTATAGGAATGGGCCAGGTAGTGAATGTGAAGAATGCAATCTGAGGTGGATTAGATGCACACTGTTCTTACACTCAAATGATAAAAAAAGCACTCTTTTTGTGTGTACCGTTTCTGAAAAATGAGTTCAATTTGCCTCAAACCCATGCTTGACCCTAACCTGCAGTTCTTCTCTACTAGGCACCCTCACATACCAGGAAGTGCATTGCTATTATTCAGGAGGAATTCCACACAAAAAGGTATATTGTTTTAAGGGCAATGCTCAGACAACCAATATTTTTCTTATGATTCCCTATAACGCAGCAAATCTTAACTTTTTGAGTTTTATTCCACTTTAAATGTACAGATTTATTTAAAATGCTACCTGTTGATGCTGCTAGGCAGCTACTGATGTAGTGCATGCATGTACTCAAGAAGTGGCTAAAAAAGCTGGAGTAGATCAACAAAAAAGATTAAATCAAGTATTGTATCTAAAAAAATATTGCAATTGTTTGCGATACCCAGCATTTTAGCAAAACAAATGTCCTTCAGTTAGGGTTTATATCTACTGTAATTAAGTGAGGGGATGGGGAATAGCAGATGGGTCTTATATGACGTTGAGCATGGTTTAAATTTCTCATTTTTGTCAGCCATTAATTTAAGACAGACAATGTAATACAACTTGAAGTCAGCACCACTGGAGTCCCCAGGATATGTAAGATGTATGTGGTGTTTTGTTGTCCAACGGTGTCAACCCAGAACTAAAGTATTGGTTTTGAGTGTACTTCAAAGGGATACTCCAAGCATCAAATAAAATCTCTATCTGGGAAATATTGCAACTGTGCTCAAGGCAGAAAACGTACTTACTGTACTGTAATTGGAAGGTTTTTTTTTTATAATCTCTTGATGCCAGGTTCATCAGTCCTGGAACCATGGAAGACACATTGGCCCACATAACTTAGTTTACTGCAAATGGGTTTTCTTAATCCCTTGTTGCCAGGTTCATCTGTCCCGGAAACCATATGGAACAATGGAACACACATTGGGCCATATCAGTTTCTGCTCATGTTCTGTAGCATTATACTCTCTGCTCATTTATTTCCTAAATAAAGACTGCAGATCCCCAGCTCAGTAATGAAGCTGAGGGATGAGCCCAGTGTATTTATAGATAGATGTTCACAGACATCAGGAAGAGGCATCCCGGTTTTGGGTGGGTAGGGGGGAGAGAAAAGATTAACTGAGGATGTGTCAGCTTAGTGCTGATTTGCCCTTATCTGCACTTTGACAGCTTCCGCCACATCTCAAGTCTGTAATATAATTTCACATATAAGAAGCAGTTGGTGAGACTTCATAGTAGAACAGATAGATTTATTATGTTAACCAGTGCTGGTGCAGAAAATAAAGCCTGAATATATTTCCACAGTATTCCCTTTTATCTCCCAACACGTGAATTGCATTTATCTGAAATAAGAGAAAGTAAGGCTTACATAGTCTTTGATGTTCCCTAAAAGGTCGTTGCTGAAGATGTCACTAATATGATCTTGTGAAATGTAGACTATTAAGCCCATCAAGATGTTTTAAGCATTAGAACACCAACATCATGCCGTGTCTAATGTTTTCTTTCTCAGTGAGTTATTTAGCTTCTCAACTGGGCTGCTGATAACCTTGAAATCTAGTCTTCTCATGGTCCGCCTCACAGACATAGTTAATGTCCCTCGAATATAAATACTCTAGAAGTGAAATTCAAGCATAGCTTTAACAGCTGTCCGGGCAATGTAGCATAGCCATCTGACTTCACGAAAATTGACTCTGTTTTTTTAGTTATGGTTTACTATTTAAACAGCACATCCAGACAGCAAAATCAGATGATATGCAACTATACACACTGCTTTTTTTTATCATTCAAATTCTATTGAAGTTTTCTATTTTCAAACATGTTTCACATACAAAGGCAATATAGACTGTACTGAACAGAACATTAAAGACATATCACGAATCACAAAGTTGGGGGGGGAGGAGGGGGTGTGGGAATGGGGTACACTGCAGTAACAAAATACGTTTTCAAGTGGAGAAAATGTTGACTAAGGATGTTGACCTCTTAAGAGCTGGGGTGTTATGTGCCCGGTTATAGTAGACATAGTACAGTACTAGGATACCTGGAGGTACTAGCATTTTTAGCGTGTATTGTTCTAGCCGATAACAATTCTAAATACTTCGATTCTTACAAGTCTCAATATACAATCTGCATATATTCAAGCGTGTCTTTAAACCTGAGCTACGGGTGTCATGTCGCCTCAAATTTCGCGGAGCGGTCATATAGGGAGTGTGTTAATTCTTCCATCAGTCTGATGTGGTCTAAGTGGAGAAACCACTCTTTGAGCGAAGGAAGGATTAAGGAGTTCCAATGTTTTGGGATGATAGATTTCGCAGCTTGCAGAATATGGGGAAGCTATACACACTGCTTTTAAGCGGACCAGTCACATTTTAATATATATGATTTCACAAAGGAAGACACCAGGAAGGTCTGTACATTTTGAAGTGTAACACTGAGACCAGAACAGGTGGCAACCCGTTATTTCCTTCACTTCGGATGGATTTCCTTTCACTTCCTGTTGTGCTATGGGACAAAAAGTGAAGGGAAATATTTACAATGGGACACATGAAAAAAAGACAATTTTGACTGGGCTTATAACCCTCCCTTACCCTATGTAAAACAGGGACAGACTGACAACACATGGGGCCCCTGGGCTATACGAGATTATGGGGGCCCCCTTGTGCTCCGACCATATACAAGCCC
>NW_017307232.1:602123-624086 GCF_000935625.1 Nanorana parkeri | reverse complement strand
TGCTCCGACCATATACAAGCCCAACCCATTCACAAGCAGCAGCATCATATACATTCTTGTGTTACAGAAATGACTGGCTATTAATTATTAACTATTATTATTAATTATTATTAGTAAAGAACACAGAGCTCAGTAGTAAATAATGCAGATCTTAGTAGTAATAAATGCAGAGCTCAGTAGTAAAGAACGCAGCGCTCAGATGTAAAGAAAGCACAGTTCAGTAGTAAAGAACACAGAATTCAGTAGCAAAGAACGCACAGTTCAGTAGTAAAGAATGCAGAGCTCATTAGTAAATATGCAGAGCTCAGTAGTAAAGAACGCACAGTTCAGTAGTAAAGAATGCAGAGCTCAATAATAAAGAAAGAAGATTTCAATACTAACGCAGAGCTCAGTAGTAAAGAATGCATAGTTCAGTAGTAAAGAACGCAGGGCTCAGTAGTAAAGAACGCAGAGCTCAATAGTAAAAAACAAAGAGTTTTAATAGTAAAGAATGCAGAGTTCATTCGTATAGAACTCAGCTCTCAGTAGTAAATAATGCAGAGCTCGGTAATATAGAAAACAGTGCTGTTAGGCCTAGAGGAAGCAGAACTGCAGTTGTCCCCCACATTGAGGTAATGAGTGATGGGTTGAGTTGGAAAGCACCACAGGAACCTTTCAAATGCTATCCTGCCTTGAATCTTAAGACTGAGTAAACACTGAAACCACAGTTGTCAAGGAGCCACCCATGAGTATGTGTCCAGCCAGTAAAGCCCTGTGAATGAGGAATCTAGAAAAGTTTAGAACTTTTAGACTGTGTTTAAGTGAATTTACAGGTATTCAGTGCTCCTCCACCCTCCTTCCCATTTTCTCTAAGCACATTGTGCTATTAAACATCTTAAAATCTGAGCAAAGTGATTAGCACCCATTATTCTGAACATTCAGAGGACAAGAACTTTACCCTGAGAGGAATGTTCCGGGGCATTTATCACCTAGTGAATAGATCTACTATTGAGTAGCTGAAGAGCCATATTACCATGAAACTATGTCTGTATGGTTAACCATAGCGCTACATCAGTTTATAACATCAGCTTAAAAAGCCAATCATTGTATGACAACTTTGGGTACTGTTTAGGGATGCACCGATATATCGGCTGCCGAAACATATCGGCTGAAAATGGCACTTTTGGCTAAATGCCGAAAGTGACATTTTTGAGCCGATACATCGGCGCATCCCTGCTTTCTCTCTTCCCCGCTGGGCGCTGCTCAGTGTCCCAGCGGGGAGGAGAGAAAGTGTGACAACCGGCCAAGTGCTGCGGGAGGAGAGCGCTGTGAGCGTCTGTCCTCTCTCTTCCCACACCGCTCAGCCTCCTGTCACAGTCCGGCAGAGCAGTGTGGGGGCGGAGACAGCCCGCACTGTCACAGGAGGCTGAGCTCTCCTTCCTGCTCAGCTCGCTCAGCCTCCTGTGACAGCGTGTCAGGAAGGAGAGCAAGTGCAAACACTCAGCGATCAGTGATCGCTGAGCGTTTGCAGATAATTGAGGACATGGTATGTTGACTAAATCCTCAATTATGAATGAATGGGAAGTGATCTGCATCACCTCCTGTTCATTTATAATTGTGGTTATAGTCAACCTACTCTGTCCTCTTGTTATCAATGAACAGGAACACTCATAGCGGATTCCTGTTCATTGATAACTGGGGCTGCAGAAAAAGAGATTGAGGACTTTGTGACCTCAATCTCTTTTTCTATTTTAAAAGGGAAATATCAGGTGTCTGTTTAGACCCCTAATATTTCCCCAAAGCCCCATAAGTAATCCGACAGGGAGCGGGCCTTCGGACGGCGGGGGCGGGGCGGGACGTGCTGGGGCGAGGCTGGGGAATGCCTCACCCGGAGCAAGAGGTACCACATGTCACTGATACAAATAATAAATACTGAACGCCCAATATGGTCTTTAAGTAGCCCTTTTGCCTTCCTGTCATTAAAGGTGTTCCTTCAGTTGCTACACAAAATATTTTTTTCATGTCAATTCCTTCTGTTTAAAACAAAAAATAAAGGCAGCTGCAATATCCTTTCCTTTTTAGTTCATGGCATTGATTTTAAGCGTCACAACTCTTCATAAATGTGATCGTTATCAGAGTAAGTTGCAACAATAGCAAGGCGAGCCATGTCATTTATGTCAACACTTTCATCAAGTGCGACACTAAACACAGTGGCTTCCTTCAAAGCTGCATCTTGCTTCTTTCTTATATTTTGTGCCATATCAGTCAAATGTCTGTAAATTGTTCTTGCAGATGAAGGGATATCCTGTTTTCTTGTTAATATGGTGTTCTTGTCGGGCAGATCACTAAGTATTTTCCATCTGTAATTGGCTTTCCCTTCTTAGCAATTTGGAAACTACGCTCAGTTGCTTGATTTTTTTTACTCCCACCTTTTCTGATAGAAAATGTTTTGCTCCTTGGGTGTTGAAACAGCTTTTGTAATGGTTTCTTTCATGTCAGCTGGATCATGTAACGTAGCCTCCTGCTTGGTTGGAAATTGTATCACCACTCTAGATGTCCAGCAGACAACACAGTAGCATAATATACACACACACAGCCCTGTATTTTTGCTGGCTTAAACCATAATGCTTGGTCAAAGATTCTGGACTACTTTTTGGGTTTTATTACATATTTTTGTGTGCCCCGTCTCTGGCTGCTGCAGCGTTAGGTTAATCTCTCACTTTCTTTCAGCCAGCACTTTTCTATCCATGACGGACATACGGCTCTGAAATATTCAGTTTTGGTTGTTGTACACGGATTCCAGTGGGTTGCTCGCTGTATCCCATCCTCCAGTCAGCAATAGCTTTGCATTCCTTTTACAGAATTCAAGGCATTCTGTGATTGGAGGAGGGAAGATTATGACATTCATCTACACCTCCTCTGATCAGTGAAAATCCCACTTAAATATATTTTCAAGTAAAACCTTTATCTGTCTCTATCAGACTTCTGTAAGCCCCTTAACTATAGGACCCAGACTGTGAGAGGAGGGAGCAGTACTACAAACCAATCAAACTCAAATGTATGAAAATACAGTGGATAAAACACAGAGAGGTTGCAGATAGGAGGAAAGAACAGAGTGACAACATCATCAGTGTTGTGTTGCTACTTCACCACGATCCTATCACAGGCTGGGACAGTTCCATGACTAAACTCTATTTCTTTAACAGCAGTGGGGAAAAAGTAATGTCAGGAACCTGGCTATGCTGTCTGGTAGGGGTTAGAACCCCTGTCCAATTTCAATTGCTGTCCTCCTTAGATATCCACTCTATTTGTCTTTAAAAAACGGTCAGCAAAGCAAATATTGCTGGAAAATCCAAAATGTTACAGTTCTCACCAGAAGAAGAGGTAAGGGTAAATCATCTAATGGTAAGCCTGTACTGGTGACAACTAAGCCTGTACTGGTGACTCTGTTTAAGAGGGGAACATACCACATTTTAGAGAGATTTACTTTCACTTCCTGCTGTGCCACAGTACAGTAAGTGGGAGCAGTGGCGTCACGGGGGGGGGTGCGGCCCACACCCGGGTGACACCATTGGAGGGGTGACACCAAAATGATTGACAGTCAATTTGGTGTCACCCCCTCTGAAAAGTTGGGCACTTGGTCATGGACCGAGAGCCCGACAGTTGCAGGAGAGAGAGGAGGGGACCGGGCGGGATACCTTATCCCACCGGGTGAACGTCCCCTACTCTCTCTGCCGGCGTCCATCACAAAGATGGCCGCCGGCAGGTATCAAAAAGATGACCGCGCTTGCGCGATGATGTCATCGCGCATGCGCGTAGTGACGTCATGTGCATGCGCAATTACGTCTCAGTGGGGTATCACCCGGTATCCGCTCCAGGTGACACCCGGCCTCAGGGCGCCCCTGAGTGGGAGAAAAACTTCCTAATGGGAACAAGCAGTAATTAAGTTCTCAGCTGCACAACAATAACAACCAATGGTAATGAATCATTACACTTAGTGACAGCAACGGATGGCGCTATGCAGAGTAACCATGAACTGAAGAGAAGTCATTAACACTCCACCGAAGGTGAAATAACTGGTTTGAATTAATTCCAATATGTCATATGGGTTAAGTTTTTAACATTTCGGTGGAGTCCCATAGAGTCCCTTTCTTAGGGAAATGGTTTTCCTTGAGGAAGGGACACTACATAGCCCCAAAATTTTGGTGCTGATGACGTCTCTTCAAACTATGGAAAACCATGGACAGCAAAAAGTAAACTAGAAGGTTTTTTTTTATTTTTTCCCTACTCTATCCAATGCTTGAAAAATAGTTTTGACTATTCAATCCCTTTAATTTTTTAGGGCAGGTTAGAAAGTGAAATGTGAATAATTTTACTGGCTGTTGTGTTGCGTATTTTAACAAAGAAACACAGCAAAACGTTACCAAGAACCAGTTTACAACTACAGAGAGTCCCATTCAGTAAAAGCTTTACGTTTGTAATTACATAAGCAGAGAGTTTGCAAAAAATATTCTGTTCAGTGTTTGAAATCAGTTATTGGCTGGTGATAACGGAAGCTCCCTTAAGTATTTGTGGCATATTCCTATTACAGTTCTACATTTCTATTTTCAAACGCTCAACAAAAAGTAAACGTGCCAGCATTTTTCTGCCTCTTGCCTTTTTGCAAATTGTACATTTTAAAAATAACCAACCGCAAAACATACAATGTTGACAGCTGGTGTGGATGCGCACAATTTTTTCCTGTAATTACCCGGAAACAAACATGCAGAGGGATGCAAATTTGATCAACCTCTTTCTTTCATTATAATCCAGAAGAGGCAAATCAAATTTAATGGTGTTACTTAGATCAATAAAATGCTCTCTGTTGTGGAGGTTTGACAGCGTAAGACCTAAAAATGTATTGAATAGGCCAGGCTGAATTGCCAATAAAATCGATCTGTTGTCAGAGTGGAGTTTATGTGGCTACGAGCCATACAAAAGATATTTTCCTAAAAGGCCAGTATGAGAATTGTTCATTTATCAAGTGCAGTTCATGGTAGTAGTGTTCAACAGTGAAAATGTCAACTGAACAAACAACACCAAAAAGGGGGTTAAATGTCCCATTCAACCTAGGTAAGTACCTTGAGCTGGTAGAAGTTCCTGACTCTACAAATAAAAAACTAAGCTGGACTTTTAGATCCCATTCACATGGGGGCTTTGGGCTGGCACTGGGGTTTCCTACGTTAAGAACCTTGCATCCAGGGAAAATCAACTATCTTGAACCCCAGGTGCATGTTCATGCAGACAGATGCGGCTTTTTAAATGATTTGGTCAAAAACATTAATACTTTGCTAAGCAATAGATATTTGCTTGATCTGAATTCATTATTGCAAAAAGGTTGAGAGTTTAAAAATACTTGGATGAAGACCATGTGTATGTCTTATTTTATAAAAATGGAGCACAGACAGCTGTCATACCTATAAAGTGAACAAGTGTGTATGGAAGGCGACTGAACCACAGACTATATTCCTGGTTATCAAAGCTGGGTTAGGGGTGAAAGGATTTCCCAAACCAACTTGTTGAAGTCCCATTTTCTAAACATAAAGTGCATGGTCCATAATGGAAATTCTGTAAGAAAGTAATGAGGAAAGATAGAATACTGTAGGTTAAATCAGGAAACCTAAGAGAACAAGAAAAAGGAATAGGGAGTGGGGTAGAGCAAGAGGCTCTGGAGTCTCCCAAGTGTTCCCTTCCAAACTAGGATCCTATAGAGAGGGGAAACGTTCAGGTGGAAGTGAAACATGAGCATATTGTATCCATGGAATCCGCATGGTGAAAAAACTCTTGTGAGTGCCCGCGAGTATGCTAGTCAGTTTCCTGTTGATGAAGAATGAGTATATGTGTTAGTCGAATTCCACAAATTGTACAAATTGTTTCTTTCAAGCCATAGCGGTAGTTTCTTTGGCTGGGGTTCGTTTGAATTAGGGGTTTGGTGAAGAACTGGACCTTTACCCACTTTCACTAAAAATCACAGCTCTGCATGCTGATTTAAAATCGTATTACATTCATTAGTTAAACAATTTTGTTTACTTACAAATAGAGTTTTTCCACTTCCTGGTCCATTTTGGCACAAATTATGTAATGTGCACAAGTGTTGCATCCTGGGAAGGTTACATCAGAAGAGCATTGCTGGGAAATGTCATCTGTAATCTTATGAGATCTCAGAGAAAGGCATTTTCCAACCTTGAGATGATGTGCATGGTCACATGTCCTAGTCACATGTGCAAGAGTTCCAGGAAGCAAAGGGAGATCTAGTAATCTGCTCTTAGGTAACATGGCTACTGTCAGAAGACTGTGGAAGAAAAGAGAATTAAGGTATGCAAAGAATACAAAGCCGGCAATTATCTAGAAGTATGTGTTTGTAGATTGTCATTACTAAACCTTTCTATAGGTGTGTTTGTTGTTATTTTACAGATATGGGTAAGGGTCTGCTTTAAGTAAAACAATATATAAAAATACATACATGTTCAAATATAAAATAACGTTTTTGACTCAGTTCATTGTATTATTATTTTAGACCTCTCAGTGCTTCATCTCCACCTTCCACTGACCAACTATATTCATTTAACCTCAAGTACACAAAAGAATACATCAGTAGCCACCATCGGGTGTTTCCCTGCAACTTTTAAAAGGTATCGTTTGGTCAAAAGCTAAACTAAGTATTTCTATATTGAATTTTCATAAGTTCTATCCCACCCCTAATAACCATATCCTTGTAGAAGTTTGTAAACTTACTCATTGAAGATGCCCATAAGATGTAATTCCTCATTGTACTGACACAATTTCACTCAGCCCTTGTGCCCTATACACTTCCTTGTGTCACAACTCTCACAGAGCCTTCCTTCTGAACTACAGCTCAATGTCTGAACAATGTAACACTATCATTGCTTGCTGGAAGCAATGCATGATGGGATATGTAGTCTTGAGAAATTGAGATTGCATCACATTAGGCAGCAGTGAAAGAGATGAAAAGCACACTGGGGATCCAGGAAGTTGTTGAAAGTGATGGGCAGTTAGAAGGGAGCACTCACTACATAAAAGGGATGGTTTCAAGTAAGCTTTAAATACATTATCAAAAATGACTCTAGTATGTATTCTTATTACAATGCTGATGTTATAACAGGATAGTATATGCTGGGACTTTACAACTCCTTTAAGGGTCATTCACAAATACAGCATTGTTTTCCTGCTCTGGATCAATGCAGGTCACTCAAAGAACACATAGAACACCATTGTTTTCTCTCTGCCCCATTCACAGGAGAGTGGGACCACTACTATCACATACTAGACATGTGCATTCATTCTTGTCCGAACTAACATTCAGACGAAAATCGGCATTTTCGGACATTCTGATGCATCCAAATATAAGAATGAAAGAAATAATGAATTTGAACGTATTTGGATTTTGATAAGGAAAATTTGGATGCATCCCAATTTTGTCCAAATGTCAATAAGAATAAACTAATGTTGTTAAACTTTAAAAAAACAGCCTGGGGTCTCCACCTTAATTCATACCAGACCCTTTAGGTCTGGGAGGAATTTTAGGGGGGACTCCATGCCAAAAAAATTTGCGGGGTCCCCCCCAAAATCCCTTACCAGACCCTTTATTCGAGCAGCAACCTGGCAGAGCAAGAAGGGGGGGGGGCGATCGTGCGCCCCCACCTCTTGCACCATACCAGGCCACATGCCCATACCAGGCCACATGGGGAGGGTGCCTCGCCCATGTTGCTGAGGACAAGGGCCTCATTAACACCAAGACTCAGACAGGGGGCACCCAGACTCAGATAAGCCTACAGAATCCAACAATCACCGGGCCAGAGTTGTGGGAAAGAGGCCCTTGTTCTCATCAACATGGGGAAAAGGTTCTTTCCTGGGGTTTATTCCCATGTGGCCCCCCTAAAATTCCTACCAGACCTATAGGTATGAATTGGAGAGGGGAAACCCCACTGCTTTTTATTATTATTTTTTTTTAATGTAAAAACAACCTAACTCTATCCAAATAGATCCATATTCCTAAAACGAAAAACTGGATTGATCCAAATTCTGAATATCGAACGGATCCAAATTTCTGAAAACAAAATAAATAAATACAAATAGATACTAAATGAAATTTTCAGCCGTGCACAAGTCTTTCTACATATTTTTACTATTTGCTGCAGCACTTTGCAGTTAAACGACATGTAAAAAAGCAGCATATTTATCACTGTACATACAGCCTAACTACAATACAGTAATAAATAAAAAGGGTTCATTTGGCCTTCAGCCTAACCCTAAAATTAACCCTGACAAAATGAACCCCCATCTTTGTTTTCTCTCCTTCTCTTGAGATCCTAAAGTGCCAGAATCCTAGGAAACAAAACTGTTTTTCTGTACTCTTTGGTTATATTTTCATTATTTCACTACAAACACTTCTGGAGTCTTGAATTAGGGCCCAGAAAAATGTGAGTTTTACCATAACACATGGTAACACATGAAACACAGTGCGGTGTGTTGCTGTGCTAGTTATACTGCAGCTAGGCAGAAGAGCACAACACACTCGTGGTTTAGTGCCACGCAATGCAGATATTAAAGTGCAGCGGAACTCAAAAAGTGAGGAATTCCTATGTTAATAGGAAAATTTAAAAATTAAAGTGTACCCTTTGTCTGGAATTCTTCCTGAAAAACAGGAGTGCACTTACTGGTATGTGAGTGTGCCTAGGCACTCCTGTGCCTACAGCCTCATAGTTATACTATATATCTACAGTAGGAGATCTAAGGCACTGCTGCCTATGAATGCTAGTCACAGGAGCTTTGGTGATGTCATTACTGTGCTGCTCACTGTTCTCCTTGCTGGAGGCTCTGCACATGAGGAAGCAAAGCCCTGCCTCAATCAAGATGGCTGTCTCCTCATAGAGTTACAGTGCAGAACAAGGTATGGCAAGTCAGTGATGGCAAAAAGATCAGCTGCAGGGAAACCACAGGCATACTGGTGACTAGTCCTTCTGCCTTCCTTTATTTGGGCACAGCTTCCAGTGTTCAGTTCCACTTTAGCGATCTATAAATTGTGGTGCACTGCATAGTATAAAAGACTGCATGTCGATTAAAATATGTGAATGAGCTGCCTTTATGTAATGCACATTTATGCATGAAAAGCTGCATATACCACATCACCGCAGTCTGAATGGCCCCCTAATGCTAGTTAGCTGTCTGAATCACACAGGATCTTGTGACATACATGCATTGACTATAAAGGATATTTAAAGCCTCGGGTGTTTTTGCATATATCTACTGCTGGCAAGCAGTAGATATATGCAAAAAGTGTAAAAAAAAAAACGACTTGAAAAGGGTCAATACTTAAGTGTGTCTTCCCCACGCGCTCACGCCCGAAAATGTGAAAACTCTCAGGTGGCCACAAAGCATCTTGGGGCGGGGGCATGCGCAGATGACATTTTCGGCCGGGACGCGAGGAGAGACACAAGTTAAGTCTATGGACGCATGCACCCCCATGCAGACACCATGGGACAGGAAGTGCCAGCAAGCTCAGAGGAGTCAGCGCTGGATCGGAGACCCGACGCAGCGCTGAAGGGACAGAGGAAAAGGACAAAAAAGAAGAAGAAAATCGGATTAAGAAACATAATTTAAGGTAAGTGCTGACATTAACATCGGGGGGGGGGGCATTTTTGACTTTAATGTCACTTTAAGCTTACTACACTTTAATAATGGTCTTAATATAATAAAATCATACATTCCTTATCCTTATCAAGTTCTTTATCAAATTATTCAAATAATGTATCAAATGATCCTTTTCTTTTTCAAAATATCTTAGAAGTATGGCTTATCTCAATATCTACAAAACAGAAGCGGGTAATGCAATAAAGTTTGTTTAAGGTCCTGGCAATATCTAAAACCAACTGGAAAAATATATTTCCGCCTCCCTCATTTTTCCAGATGACAAATAAATGTATAACTACTAATAAATAATCACACAAAAGCTGGATCAGTATGCATAGCTATGCTGCAGTAAAATGGGCATATAAGTATATTCGAGGTATACTTTTTCTGTTACTAAAACACAATTATAACATTAATCTTGAGCAAGACCACAACTGTGATGGTGCCACCTGCATACATAGATATAATTCTTATCAGCGAGGAAGAAACAGCAAACAGTAACAAACCAGAGGGAATACAATTTATTATGGGGTTTTACATGTGAAGTTCCTATGAACTATCACTGTGATGCAGCTATCCTTTTAAGTCTGTTTTAATAACACATGGCAGTGGGTATGAATAGAGCTATGACAGAGCAGCAGGTTTCAGTTGATATACAGTAATCCTTATCTGTGGTGAAAAAAATTGAAGGGAACCACAGTAAGCAGAATTTATAAGAATTTTCAGATTTAATCAGTTCATAGAAGTTTAGTAGTGGCCTGCTATGCCAAAGTATCTGCACCAAGATATAAATCTCCCATAAAGAATATAGGACTGCGCCAGAAACAGCCAATGGTAAGTCATCATTGATATCATATTAGATACAAAAAGAAAAAAAGAGATCTAGAAATAGTAGAGGAAATTTCAACTTGTCAATGTTGTCAAACTTAGACACCTCTTTATTAAGCATCTATGTGTGATGATTTTTAACATGTTGAATAACATTCAAGCCCAATCATTGTTTGGAGCATTAAAAAAAACACTGCTCAGGACTGGCTAAAACAAAAAAGCAGCTAATGCTTAAAAAAACTCACTCTATCTTCGGTGCTGTCTTCCGGCAGATTCACCACTCCAAGGTCTGGCATTGGTCTTCCAGGTTTAATGACATCCAATGTCATTCAATCCACTTTCTGTAAGTCAAGAATCTGCTTCCTGGGTGTGCATCATCGAGACACCATGGAATTTATGTGGAGCTGTCCCATGCAGAATTCAAGACCGTTTACTGCCAAGGACTGAAGAAGAAAAAGAGGCAGTTAGAGACCCTCAGTCAGCTCGGTGGGCTAGCATTTCAAACCTCAGGACGGAAGCCTTGAGGGGTGGGGTAGAGAAACTGGGTGCCAGTCACTATAGGAAGTATAAAAGAGTTTATTAAGGGTACATAACTCAGGGAGAGTAGACTCCATTTCTCAACCTATAGTCAATAGACGGAAAAGCACCTTTCAACCCACCCTGGCACTCTGTATTCTTCAGACTGTATAGTAGTTGCAGCATGCGGACCTCCTGGTTGAGTCACCAGAACCTCCAGTGTCTTCCCAGAAGCAGTCTGTACCCAGATCTCTGAACATTCTCCACAGCAAAGTTTCTACTTCTGGTGTGGTGCTCTAATCTTAGCAACTTAAACTTCAATTTCTTAAACTTGAGCCTCTCTCTTGGCATCAGGTCCTCCCAAGGCAGCAGGCTTGGAAGGCACAGCCCTCTGACACAGTGCCTTCTCTCCCGGCAACAGCCCAGGAGGCAAATGTCATTGTCTCCCCAAATATTTATATACTTCCCCAACATGGCACGTAATAAACCTCCTAGTGGTTGGCTGGGAAGACATATGTTCATAGCTCAGAAATGCTGTATCTTCTGACTCTATTGTTAGGCAAGCAGCAGGCACAAGGAAACAATACACTAAGCTTAGGAGATACCTAGGGTAGGCAGAACTATCAACCCAAGCTCAGGATGACTGCAGCCAGCTGCAACAATAAATTTATACTACGGACACTACTTCTTAGGCAGGGCCCATACATTTCTTTTTTGTTTTCTTTATCCCTCAACCTCTTACTGACTGTCAGAATGTGCAGGAGTGTTTATCCTGTATAAGGCATTTTCTCACTTGCCCCCTTTCCCTTCTGCTAATTAATTTATAGCTACCTTTTAAGAACCACTAACAGTGTTATTCACAAAAGGGTGAAGGGTCCAGGGACCCACAGATCAAGGACACATAGACTACTATGTTCCAACACCAGAAATACTAACAAGGTTATTCACAAAAGGGTGAAGAGTTTGGATAAGTCTAGGCCAATATAGCTGATTTGGAAAAATTCTCCAATTCATCTCACTTTCCAGTTCAGCTATGTTGTCCTAGATTGTTCACTTCTCCTGCCTTATCCAAACCTTTTGTGAATAACCCTGTTAGTATTTCTGGTGCTGGAACATAGTAGTCTATGTGTCCTTGATCTGTGGGTCCTTGGACAATTCTATGGAGATTGTGGAGTCCATCTTCTGGACTCCACTGGTCAATTTTCCTTGCAGGTGATAAAAAGGTAGAGCATTACCATTCAGTAGAAAATGTTGTATGAACCCACTTGGACTTCTGATATCTTGACAGGTCTACTACTGTTGTGGAAATTTTACTAGGATGTGTTTTAGTATATTGCAATATTGTCATCATGTCTCTCAGTGTCTGGATTTCTGCATGCGGTTTATTCGGAACTGAATGTAAACCATTGGAGTAGATATCTTATGCGTGGCGGACCAGTGTTTTCTTAGCGAGTGTATGGACGCCAGCTAGGGCCCCTGTGCAAAACGCGCATTTATTGGCTTGGCGTGTATACAACTTGCTTTGAGTACATAGTATTATTTAAGATACATATCTGCCTTTATGAAAGAAACGTGTGTTCGTTGCGGCTAGTAAAACATGCGGCTGTGCACACAGGTCTATGGGCAATGCACACCGCTTCTACTATGATACAGACATACACTCCCTTTTCTTTTGTGTACATGTGTTTTGTTGGCTGGCTATGATATGTTGGTGTATTGAGAAAGTGATGTTGGTTGTTGACATCACTTCCTGTTTGACATCACTTCCTGTTTTATTCTTTTGTTGAGAGATAATAAAGGCTGCTGTAGTGAAAGACAAGGGTCTCGAAGAACAGAACCTCCAGCATGAAAACATCACTTGTGTCCAGACTCTACATGACTCTACAGAGGTACCTCCGGTCCTTGCACAAAAGAGCGTAATACACGTGCTTTTAAGCACGAGGACATTTTTTGTTTGGCATACTTTGGCACACTTTAGTGCGGCATGGATTTGTGCGTTTAACCAAGTGAATTTCCATAACACTACCCATTTTGATTAGAAGTGCAACCAGATTTCTTTTATCTATGTTATTACACTGATTTGTCGTGCAATATGGTGCGTCTTGTGTTGTTGTGTTATAGCACCACTTAAGACTGCAGAGAAGTTTGGAGACCCAGGTGGGTAAGCCCTTATGAAGCATCAAACTGGAGGTACAGACTGATATCAGCAGCAGAAATGTCTTCATGTCCACAGCCCTCTTTATTTAGAGAACTCATATGCCTATATAGCTGGTATCTTCGGGAGGGGTATACTGTTGTTTTTTTTCCCTTTTTTAATTTAAAATTTTCTTTTGGAAAACTGCTGGTGAAGCAGATTTGTAATTATTCACTCAACTCTACTTGACAGTATTGCTTAGCAACCATTTCTTCGAGTATTCTATTTTATTTTTCATCCAGTGTGATACTGAGAACTATTGATTTAATATTTTCTATAAACACATTTCCCTTTATTGAAAGATGGTTATCTAGTTTATGAAAAGGATATGACTTCTCTTGTAAAAACCACAGAAGAGGTCTCAAATATGGCAAGTCTCCTACATCACATTTTCCGCTACTTTAATGGAAACCTGTACTGCGTGTTTTATGTGGGTTGCCATTGCTAATCTCCTTCTAGGAATTCTAGATTAATTATTGTTTTCTAAATCCCTGCCCCAAAAAACTTCTGATCTGCATATCTCTTCCGAGTCAATGACACAAAAAGTACTGAAGCTACTTATCAACATGATAGCCAGGTAACTGGCATTTTTAGAAATAGGGATCAGCAATATCAGCCTCCATATTCCTTTAGTACATTATTTCTTACAGTGTAACTTTAGCTAAAAAAAAAAAATCTCGGTGTGCCTCTTCTTCAATGAAAGTGCCCTTAGCTAACTGCTAGCAAGTTCCTAAATATTGTAATCAGGCAGATGGCCAAAGACAAAAGACAAAGAAGAAGTGTGGGCAAAGACTTCAGTGGTGATGAGCAGCACTGGCATGGAGGGAAGTAAAACAGACTTTACTTCCACTTTAAAAGAAAACCTCTAATATGGGAAACATGGAGACTTCCATGGCTGACCTTTCCTGCTGATAATGCTAGTTGCCTGGCTGTTCTTCTGACCCCCTGGCTTCAAAACCTCAAGTAACATACTTGGAGCAAGTATGCAAATAAGAACCTTTGATTTTTCTCTTGAATTTTCTGCATACTTGTTCTAGGTCAGTGATGCAGACAGTATTGAAGTCAGAGGCTCTGCATGACAGTCTGGCAACTCTTGTGTTCAGAAGGAGATAACCAATAGCAGACCATTTGTTTAGCATCCTTCCCTTCCACACCCCCATTTTTTTCCCTCTCTCTTTCTTTTCTTGTAGTATATTTGACTCTACGAGGGTTGCCATGCATACACTTCTCTCCCGTATAGGCGTCATTTTACACCTGTTATCTTGTTCTACCAGAGTTTATATGCATGATATCACTTCATTTTGTTAAAAAAATTATTGTAATACTTTCATTAAACATCCAGCATGGTCCGGGGTCATGCTGGACCCCGGACCAGATAGACTGGCTCCTGGATTACATATCAATTTTTCCACCCCCACCATACAGTCTGATTGTAAAATCTCCTTTAGATCTACCATAATGTATGTAGTATAAGGACCCGGTGGATTGTATACTAATTGAAAGGAATGTTCAGGTTTGTCCTCTTATTACATTACAAAGACTGACTGCTGGTTATAACCACTGAGGAATAAACAAACCACATATCTAAACCTCATTTGCTTTTAAGCTTTACTCACATATTCTCTCAAGAGACCTTCGCCTACCTCTGAATTTTGTCACTCTGCTATTTATACATTTTCCAAATGTATAAAGTAGAAAATGTTAAATTCTCCAACAAGATTAAACTGTTAAAGTTTTATTAAAGTCAAAGGTTTTTAAGCTGTTTCTATTTGCTATTTCTAATGCTGATTAAATCACTTAGAATGAATACTGCTCCTTCATTTTTAAAAGTTTGAGTTTCCCGCAGAATCAGTGGATCACCCGAGGACTGGACTGATATCCTGTTATAGGGGGGCTCCTTTCCCTTGCAGGGTCCTATGGAGCCACCCTTGTGTATGCTAGTAAGCTGTGTGTGTCTCCACAAACACACAGGCACAACAAGACAAGTCACTCTCCTCTTCCTTGGTCCCCATTTATCCGTCCTCCCTTCTCTAAGCTAGTAGATGCACAGCAGCTGCAGAATTCTCTGTCCTTTGTACTAGACAGAAAGTTCAGGGAAGCTGAGCTGAACGGGTTGCAGTCAGCTATTTTTAAACATGATGACTAAGTGTTTGGGGTAAAAATTGAATAAATACTTAGCTGGGCAATGTATATTTGATCTGCATTCATTATTGAAAAAAAGTTTGAGATTTGAATACTACTTTAACATTTGATACTCTGAACTAGTCAAATCCATGTTTTTTTTAGTGCTTTCTTTTGGAGAGCTTTACCTTCCTTCTTTTAAATCGACGTTTGCTATAGATTTGATGCATATTTCTTGCACATTCACCAAGTTTGGTGGTTAGTAATAACAGCAATTTAATTGCATAGATTATTTCCGTTCTAAAAACTAGACATGTTCTATTTATATTAACGGTGAACTCCGGAAAAAGAGCTGAAATGCAGACACATGAACTGTATTATCTGAGATTATCCTGGGATCCAGTGTATTTTTGCTTGGTTAGCAATGTGTAAAGTTGTGAGCAGCACACATTATTACATTTACATGACTCTACAATTTGTGCAAAGTGTGTTTGAGTTAGACCAGAAATACTCAACCAGGGTTCCTCCAAAGGTTTCCTTGAGTTGTGGCTGATAGACCCTCAAGGACGAACACTATTTGGCAAAACCAGCAGCATGACTCAATTATCTTTTTAGCTGTCCGTAAGGGTGGCATTGTGACCACAACTGTAAGGGTTGCATCTTGCTACTGACCACCAGTGTAAGGGGCAATTTCTCCATTGACCCCTGATTAATTGGCTTAGCTAAGGGTTCCCCTAGACATTTTAGGGGTTCCGCTAAAGTAAAAAGGTTGAGAAAGGCTGGGTTAGAATAAGACAAGCAACCTGACATCTATGGCTTAGTAACCTGATGTCTAAGGTTTCAAAGTCATAAGCGCGATGAGGATGGTGAAATTCTTAGATCTACCTGAAATGGACTATTTGATGTTGCTAAAGATTCCACTAATCTTTCACAATGTTGGGACAAGTGAACAGCGAAATTTCTATGTTGCTAAAACTAGAGCATTTATGGCTGGACAAAAAAAGCTTTTGTGTTGTGGGTGGGGAGACCTAAAGTTTAGAAGATCTTTGAAACACTAGGAGGAACTGGGGAAGATTCAGATCATAAAACAGCTATAAACAGGCTAGATTTGAATAGTATATGTTTAGACAAGCTGCTGGGGGAAACAATTGACAAATATGTGGTGGTACCAGATTAAACTGTCTTGTCAAGTATTGTGCTTATGGCACATTTACAGAGAAAATAATCAGAGGTCAAGTTATTTAAAATGTGCGTCTCAGCAACTCAGAAGGAAACTGCTTAAAAGAATGTAACCAAACACTTATTAATTTGCAAGAGATTGCAAGGACTATTGAATTATCCGAGATTCAAGCCTTGCACTTTGAGGACAAACTGTCTGGGTATTTACAATCTTAAAACAGCATACAATAAAACGGGCAAATGGGACATAAAGGGCAAAAAGGTAAACAAAGGGCAATTCATGGTATCCAACAAGTCATGCTGTATATGTGAAATTATACTAAGTATGGCAGAAATTGTCACATGACTCAAGTCTATACTGTGGCACTAAATAAAACTTGTTATGTATGTGGAAAGATGGGTCATTTTGTAGCAGTTGGGTTCAGAAAAATTATCTGACAATCACATGCTACTATAACCAAGAGATAATGCAAAGGTAACGAGACAGCAACTCTGTTTGGACATTTTGAAATCAGAGAAAAAGATTTCAAACTCTGCAGTACCAACAAGCTGATTTACACAATTGGTTCTATTACACCACAGCAGCTTAAAAGGTATTTATTCAAGCAATAGTGCATGAATTTCCCTGTAGACTTTTGTTGTTTTTAATGAGAAGGGAACCCTTTGCTTGGCTGTCCCAGTGCAGGCATTGCAGAGATAAATGTTCTTCCTGATTCTGTCCTTAAAACCCCAAAATGGGCTTTGCTATGCAAACCTTGTCCCCCGCAGACTCATCGGTTTACTGATACAGCACTGCTTCTTAGGGTTGAATGACACCCAACATCATTTAACCAAGTTCCTGTGATCTCAGGGCATCAAGGCCCTGACCCAAGCCTACACTTATAGGAGGAAGGTTCATTACGTGGTGCAGCATATTTAGCATGAATTCGGAAATATAACTTGGTTGGAGCAGGGAATTGATGTGAACCTGTCTCCCAGAAAGTAAAGAATAAGCTCTTAATTTCAGGGCAACTAATTTTGACAGAGAATGGCATTCTTGAGTCGTATACGTTTCACAAACAAAGCCTTCAACTGAGGGGGCATCAAGAAGCGGTTACATGAAAACATCTTGACCAACCCTTCCGAAGCTACTTGTCATTCATAATGTTTATGAGGACCTAGAGTTTTTTGACCAGCAATTTGCATGCAATAAAATTTGTGTCATGATCATTATTTGGCTGATCTGCTGTGCTGATCACTGCATCCTACTTTTATGAAGGAAATAGTAAATTCCATTCGATACATTATTTCAGGGTTAGCTGTCCATTTCTAACCTATCAACTTAACATGAAGTACTGATGTGATCACAGCGAAAGTACAAAGTGCTTCATACTACTACTATGCCAGTCAGTTGATTTGTGCCTCACATCACAATTATATTACCAGTTCCTTGTCTTGTAAGGCTACTTTCTCTGGAACAATGGCAAATTCTGCTTTGTGTATGTGTGACAGGTACACTTTAACATAGCAACATTGTACAGATATCTGATTTGTTCTACTGGAGTTTGACTTTGCTGTAAAAATAGGAATGAAATCAAGAAATACCCATATGAGTCATAACTTGGTATTGTGCACACACTGGCTCTCAGGTGATTGTACCAGTGGCGGGCAGCGATGATAAATTACTCCTGTCATAATGAATAAAATCACAAGCCTCTGAAATATGACTCACGGTCATTGATTGTTTCTAGGGAAGAGTACTATCCGTCCTAGAGAATGCATATAAGCACTATTAATATGGTCATATACTGTGATGTATGGCAAGGAAGGATGACTCAGCACCATCACTTGATACATAAACAGGACTAAAGCAGGAGATCTCTGAATATTAGGAGATCACATCAGGTAATGGGCCTATGAATGATAAACCTGGTAAAGCCTCTGAAATATCCTTAGGCCTGGTTCACACCTGTACGTTTTGTAGCGCGTTCCACGCTCTATGAACACTCTACAAAACGCTCAAACATGAAAATCTGATTGTTTTCTATGGGTATGGTTCACACCTTGCCGTATTTCAGCCCGTCTGAATGCGCTACAAAACGGCCTACGCCTGAAAAGGTACATGAGCGTCTTTGCGGCGTTTTTGTTGCGCGTTTCCATTGGGATACAGCCAAGTAGCCCTCGGAAACGCGCGTTTGTCGCACGTTTTTTTAACGCGAATCGCGACAAACGCGCATATCCGATACGCCTAGGTGTGAACAGAGCCTTAGTGTGTACCGACAATTACTAATCTGATATGTCACCAATATACCGCATATACTTTAGATGTAGTGAAGTGCCAAGGAACAGGTTTGCTTAAAGAATATGTCAACTTAATCCCTAAAATCTCATAGAAGCTTTAACATCTTATTGAAATTTCAAAAGTCATGTTTTGCAATATTTTAAATTTGCAGCTTTCATTAAAATAATACCTTGTGATCCTGCCATGAAAGTTCCTGTTCAGGCACTTCCTGTTATATGATAACAACACTCTGTCCATATCTCCCAATTGTGCTCCTGTCTTATCACCCTGTCATAGCTTTCGATGGAGACTACAAATGGCCATATTATGCAGGCATGAGTCACTGCTGTCACCATCCGGAAAAAGCACAAGGTTGTCACTGGTATGTATGTATGGAAGCAGGAAGTGGCTGCAAAGAAGCTACCGGCCGATCAGCAGTTTTACATGCGATGCAACAAAGGAAGAACAAAAAGGGAAAACAAGTATTCTACATTTTAAAATAAATGGTCACTCGTTTATGGTATACAGGGCTTTAGAAAAAATAATGTATGTATTCAGTTAGAGTTTACATGTACTTTAAAGGATACATTTAGCTGTCCTTTCACATACCTGCCCCCCTCCTTTCCTTAGCACTTACCCAAAGTCTTATACTTGTTCACGCTCCCACAAAATCCATGCCATGTGATCCAAGAGGAGCTGCACAGCCACCGCTGTACACTATCTTGGACGGTCCCGGACGTCTGGTCATGCACAGACAAAATCCCATTCAAAGGCCAATTATCATTTGGACAAAAAAGAAAGAATGGAGCACCCAGGAGAGTTTTCAATGGTGGTGCTGTGCCTCCCCAGTTATGGAACTTCTCCAAAATAAACAGGGGCTTGTGTAGATAATCTGCATGCTTTCAGATTCAGGTGCATTCAGACTGTAATGCTTATGAGTTCCCTCTGAGATGCTTCTGGCCTTGTTCTGAGTTGGTTGGAGCTGCTTTTGCAC
Organism: Nanorana parkeri; assembly: GCF_000935625.1. Taxonomy (NCBI): domain Eukaryota; kingdom Metazoa; phylum Chordata; class Amphibia; order Anura; family Dicroglossidae; genus Nanorana; species Nanorana parkeri. The sequence continues at coordinate 604,325 of NW_017307232.1, read as the reverse complement.
TCTTCATGACTAATAAAACAAATCAGTTCTGATGTCAGCAACTGCTCATGTATGCAAACCCTTAGCTAAATACTTTTATTGCATTCGTGGCATATATCAGCTTAATTTCATTGTATGTCAATGCAATACTTTTAAAAGTGCATTGACACATAATTTCCCTGAGTATCTTTGTAAATGTATTACTTAGGTATAGAACTAAATATACTTAAAGGCAGATATCTCCTGTGGTGGTTTTTAATTCAGTTCAGTTTTTATTTTGGCAATAATGTTTGTCCATGCTCTATAAGATCAGTAGCCAAATATTTAAGGCCCCATTCTCACTTTCGATTGGGGCTGGCTTATGAATTGCTCTGTGAGACTAATGCAAAGGACTGCTGTTTGCATTTATTTGGACATGCTGTGATTACCCGTGGATGATAGCCTCTGGGCATAAACTGTTTGTGTCCAGCAGCAATCATCCGCAGGCAATTGCTGCATATCTGAATACATGTGCACAGCCGTGGATGGTTGCTGGTGCTGTCAGCTGTGATTGCTTTGTATAGCGCTTCTAACTCGCAGAGGTTTATATGAGTCTCAGGAAGCAATTTGGAAGACTGCCCAAATCAGCCCCAATTCCAACAGTGCAAACCCATTGTCAATCATCTTTCATCAATCGTTGTGAATGCTGATCTCAATGACCCACCAAAATGTCTCGCTCCTGTCCTACAGGTGGCTGCTAATGACAGATACCTGGGTCAGCAGCTGAAATATAAACAAAGGGGTGGGGATGCTGGCTGATGTCATTGATCAAATATGGCCATGTCCATATTTGGTCAATGCCACTGACCAAATATGAACATGACCATATTTAGTCAATTATGTCAGGCAGCATCCCCACCCCCTTTGCTTACATTCAGCTGCTGGCTAGGAATCTCCTGGCAAGCAGATGAATAGGACCGGTGTGCTGGCTTCCCAGTAACTAGGAGCCCTGAACAGGAAACTTCTACATCCTGCAGCATTAGTTATACAGCTGCTAAATGTGACTTTATGCTGCAGCTGAAGTTCAGCTGGGCGGCCACACACCCCATTCCAGTCCCCTGTTCACTAAATGCTAAAAAGGCAAAGGTTGGACCAAATCCTACTGCGGCCTGATAATGAACTTTATCCCTACTGATGAGTACTGTAAGTATGAAAGGGCCTTGTGTATGCACCACATTTAGATGTCAGCCGATGGCTAAGTACGCTAGGAAACAGATCCCAAACGTCATGTACAAAAGGTGTGATAACATTAAAAAATCATAAAACATCAAGTATTTTTCGAGGGAGCTTTTTCTGAGACTGCAATAAAGCTAACATGGCCATTTTAGATGTAATGCACATAATGTGGTAATTTTGGATGTAAATGGAGCGTTGGATAGATCTTGAATTGTGTCCCAAATTTAGAGTCTAGAGCTTGGCTTCTTTACATTCACCATTGCTGTTAATTTAAAAACCAAGGTGTTTATAATTATAGTATAGTTTGTGTTGTACAACAATAGAAGATAATTACTACTTGAATCCTGGAGGCATTTTCAGGAACTGGTTCTTAATTCTATTGGTGTGTGGACAGCTAGATGGTTACTTACATTCAAATATAGAAAGGCTGAACTATTACTTTTAGAAAAAATACTTTGTTCAGCCAACAGGGAATTTATTTAGCTCACAATGAGTGCTTTTGTTGAACTATAAGTATGGTCTGCTAAAAAAACTTGGATTTTGTTCTAAAAAGGACCAACTGTTATAATCACTAAATACACTGCATTAGTATGTGAGGTTACTTTCTTTGTAATAGAAAAGCAGCTAATTGTTAGCCCAGTATGGGATACCCTAAAAATATTGTGTCCCTGCCTGCCCTTTACATATATCTTAGCACTGAAAAATCATTATATTACTGCAGTTGAGCTTGCCTGAGCCAGATCTTATAGTTGTGACATTCCTATATTCTTGGCATTTAAAATATATCCAGATCAAGGACAAAAATGTAAACCATTGCAGCTAGCCAGGGAATGAGCGGGACATGGCCAGAGCATCCAGGTTGCTAAGAGCGGGCAGAGAGCTGTGTACAGCCCATACACATCTCCCCGTACCACTGGCAAAAAAGAAGGCAGCAGGAACATTGTGCAGCAGTGGAGCAAAACGGCCATATCGCTCTGCCTGCTGCCCCCCCCCCCCCCCCCCCCGCCG